>NW_007253748.1:808561-858046 GCF_000164805.1 Carlito syrichta | reverse complement strand
CAGCAGGTCGAGGCTGCGGTGGCTGGGAGCGGCCACTGCACTCTAGTCTGGGCGACAGAGTGAGACTCCAACTCAAAAAAAAAAAAAATAAAGAATGGGAAAGTTCTTTTATTTTCTTTATACACAATGGTTTTGCTTTTCATGGAAACGAAGGTAACTAAACATTCTCTAGCGTCTCTAATGGCTGTGCTTTTGCTGTGTTCCTTATTCATGTCTCAAACTTCAGTTTCACCAATACATCATCCTCACTTGTTAGTTAATCCTTCATCAGAAAGGGGTACTTTCTGTCTTATGCACACACTCCTAAAGATCAAAGGGACCCATCAATGGGATCCATGGGGCTTTGCTTCCTGCACGGCCACTTTAGCTGGGACCTTGCTCCCAGCCAGCGTTTTTCCCATTTTCAGGTAACCCTTACTTTGCCTTCTGTTAGGAGTTGTGGCTCCCGACAGGTTATGATATGTTCTTTCCCGTAGTTGAGTAGAAATAACGTGAGTCTGAGCTGAAGTGATTAGAAAGTCAGTGTTCCCTCTACTCTCTTTCTCCACCTGTCAGCTGGGTATCCATACCCAGGAAAACTTGGGAAATCTCCTGTAGAGGGTAACAGAGCCACTGACGAATTAGGTCCTGGATATCTTCCTGAAGTACACCCTCTCCTACCTCTACCCTTGCTCTCACTTACCTGGAACCATCAGAGTGAGAAATATTTTATTAAGATTTTTTTTTTTTGTTATACAACCTAGTATTACCCTTACAGATACAACCACATTTTTCTATAAATATCTAACTTATTTATCATTTTCAAATAATGGGGTTACTTGTACCCATGGAGTATCTTCAGTGAACATATTTTAAAGATAATTTGAAATAAACTTAAAAACAAGTGACGGAAAGGACCTTTCTTCTCCCTATATATTTTGAAGAGAATAGTGACCATGATTAAATTAATACATGTCTTAAATAACAATAGATTTCAAATTATGGGCCTGATCACTGAGTAGATTAGGAAGTAAAACTGGAGGTATAGTTGCCACTAATGGGCTTCTTTCTTTTTTCTTGCATAATTTGTAAACAGAAACAAGAGCATTAGTTTTTAGGGGGGTAGGGCAGATGGGTCAGGTTGATTGAAAGGAACCAACACTGTTATATCTAACTGAATTCACTTTAACGCTTTGAAAATTATAGTAGAAGTTCACAGTAACTGAGTTAAATCTTTTTTGTTTGAATATGGTGTTGTCATTTAGAATTTATGTTTCTGGTGAGAGTGTATATATGGTGTGTGTGAATGTATGATTTAATATTTTCTAGATAGAAAACTGGAAGAGAAAAGAGGACTATTTATAACTCATCATTGTGGAGCAAACACTAAGGGGGACCAGAAGGCAGTACCTCTGACATCCTTTGTGTGTGCTTTGAGACTCAGGAGAGTATGGTTTAATACACAGTCGTCATATGTTCTCTAGAATCTAGAATATATGTTGAAAGTTCAAGTTATTATTGTGCACTGAATAATTTAGATATGGAGAAATGTACATGAGGCAAAACCACACATTTGAAGACTTTCTTAAATGATAGTGGTTTGTCTGGCAAAGATTTGTAAAAGAATGTGCTCTCAGACTGAGATGTGAGACTGAGAATAGGACATGAAAGTCGACTGAAGCAGTGTTTATTAAAGTGTGATTCTTGGAGCAATAGCATCAGCATTACCTGGAAATGATTAAGAATGCAGATTCTTAGACCCTAGTCTGACCTAAAGTTTCAGATGCTCTGGAGGGCAAGTCCAGCATTCTGTGTTTTAACACAGCTCACTGGGGTGGTTCTGATGGATGTCAAAGTTTGAGAACCATTGAACTAAGCCTTTGTCTTATTTCATATAAAGTTAAAATGTTTCTTTTTACATTGCAATTGCTGTAAATTATGCCAATTCTTTAATAAGGTTTGAAATGTCTGCTGAGTCCTAATTGGTGGCATTGCAGAGAAAAAAAGGGGATAGGACAGGAAAGGTTTAGCAAAGGACTAGTGCAAAATTGAGGTTAGTTGAAAGGCTGCTATGCTGTGGAAAAAGTAAAAAAAAAAAAAATGTGAGAGCATCCCCATACCACTTCCCCCAGTATATACTATGGGGAAGGAGAAAGAAAAAAGATACATTTTTTTGGGTGGGGGGAAGGATTTAATATGAGCTCTTTTCTGGTATAATTTAAATTCTGAACAGCAACCAGCCATGCCACTGGCTAAAATATTACTTTAGATTTGTGTCTAGTTTGCATATTCATTGTGGTTTCTATATTGTTTGCCAAAAAGAATCAAGTTGTGCTAGTTCTTAAAATACTACTTAAAAATAAAAGGGTTTTTGTTGAGAATATTGTGATATTAGCATTAGGCTTGGGGTAGGGATATAAGGAACAAAGGGAGGAAAGGAGATAGATTTTCTTGAGTTAGTTGAATGATAAAGTGTAGAAATATATGTATTTGGGGGAGAGGAGAATGTTCTTTTTAAACCCGGGGAATATAATCATACAAATTAGGAGAATCAAAGGATGCAGTGTCATTTAACTACATGACAAGAAGGCATTGTTAATGAAATAGGGAGAGATATGAAAACTAAGGATTGTAATATTCTTGAAATCCTTCTATTTTTTATGTGTAATTATTATAACATTTGTGGTCCAAAATTATCATTTTTGCAACTGTTAATTTAACACTGCAGGAATTAAAAATTATGGTTTCTAATTTAAGTTCAATCACTTCTGTGTAGTATACTATTATAGTTGAATACATGAAAAATATGTTTCAGTCAGATATAATATTCTTTTTTTAAATTTTTTAGATTTTTTTATTTTATCAATATTTTTTATTATGGATTTGTGGGGTACAGTTAAGGGTTAGGTGTACAATTACGTTTCATTCAGGCACCCTGTTGATAAGAGGTGTTTCCCCATCCCCAGGCAGATATTTGCTACTGTTAATCCCATCCCCCTCCTCCCCCGAGAGTTTCCCAGTACCGTCAGTCATTTTCTTATACTATTACATTGGATGTTCAAAGTCCATTAAATGAGTGAGAACATGTGATACTCGGATCTTTGTTTCTGTGAGAGGTCACTCAGTGTTATAGAATCTAGTTCCATCCAGGTTGCTGCGAAATTCATGATATTGTTCTTTTTTATGGCTGCGTAGTATTCCATTGTGTATATGTACCACATTTTTTTAATCCAGTCCTCTTTTGATGGGCAGCATGGTTGTTTCCAGGTTCTTGCTATTGTGAAAAACACTATGATAAACATACGTGTGCAGGTATCTTTTTTATAGAGTGATTTGAGTTCTTCAGGGTATATTCCCAGTAGGGGGATTGTGGAGTCATATGGGAGGTTGATATTTAGAGCTTTTAGGAATCGTCACACTGCTTTCCACAGAGGTTGCACTAGTTTACACTCCCACCAACAATGTAGAAATGTTCCCTTTTCGCCACACCCTCTCCAGCAGCTGTTATTTTTTGTTGTTGATAATTGCCATTCTGACTGGAGTTAGGTGGTATCTCAGCGTGGTTTTGATTTGCATCTCCCTGATGATTAGTGAGGTTGAACATTTCTTCATATGTTTGTTGGCTGCTCGGATGTCCTCTTTTGTGAAGTGTCTGTTCACATCTTTTGCCCATTTTATAATGGGGTTGTTTGTTTTTTTCTATTCAGCATGTTTTAGTTCCTTGTAGATCCAGGATGTTAAGCCTTTATCAGACCTGGTGTTGGCAAATATTTTTTACCAGTCTGTAGGCTGTCTCCCTGCTCTCTTGATGGTTTCTTTGACTTTGCAGAAGCTTGTCAGTTTAATAAGGTCCCACTTGTCTATCTTCTCTCTTATGACCTGTGGGTTTCAGGTTTTGTTCAGAAATTGGATGCCAGTTCCAATTTCCATGAGGGTATTTCCTTCATTTTCTAAGGTTATTAATGGTTTGAGGTTTTACATTTAGGTCTCTGATCCATTTGGAGTTAACCTTTGTGCATGGGGATAGATAGGGGTCCTGTTTCAATCTTCTGCATGTGGTCAGCCAGTTTTCCCAGCACCATTTACTGAATAGGTTCTCCTCTCCCCAGTGGCAGGTGGTGGAGCTCTTGTCGAAGATGAGTTGGTTGAGAAATTGAGGTTTTGCTTCTGGAATCTCAATTCTATTCCATTGATCTATATGCCTGTTCCTATACCAATACCAAGCTGTTTTGATGATTGTAGCTTTATAGTAAAGTTTGAAATCTGGTAATGTGATACCACCTGCTTTGTTTTTTTTTTGCTGAGGATTGTTCTGGCTATTCTTGGACGTTTGTGTTTCCATATGAATTCCTGTGTTGTCTTTTCTAGGTCTGAGAAGAATGTTGCTGGTAATTTGATGGGTATTGCATTGAATTTGTAGATTGCCTTAGGTAAGATGGACATCTTCACAATGTTGATTCTTCCAATCCATGAGCATGGGATATTTTTCCACTTGTTTGTGTCATCTTTGATGTCTTTGAGCAGTGTTTTGTAATTTTCATTGTAAAGGTCTTTTACATCTCTGGTTAGGATGCCAAGGTATTTCATTTTTTTGTGGCTATTGTGAATGGAATTGTCTTTTTTATTTGGGTTTCTGTTTGTTTATTATTGGTGTAGAGAAATGCGATTGTCTTTTGTACATTTATTTTGTATCCTGAGACTTTGCCAAAGACCTTTATCAGTGTAAGGAGGTTTTTGATAGATTCTCTTGGTTTTTCAAGGTACATAATCATATCATCGACAAAGAGAGATAACTTGACTTTCTCTTTTCATATTTGGATACCCCTGATTGCCTCCTCTTCTCTGATTGTTCTAGCCAGGACTTCCAATACTATGTTGACCAGGAGGGGTGATAGTGGGCATCCTTGTCTTGATCCAGTTTTCAGGGGAATTGGTTCCAATTTTTGTCCATTTAGGAGTATGATGGTTGTGAGTTTCTCCTAGATGGCTTTTACTATTTTGAGGTATGTTCCCCGTATGCCTAGATGTTCAAGGGTTTTTATCAAGAAGGGGTGCTGGATTTTATCAAAAGCTTTTTCTGCATCTAGTGATATGATCATGTGGTTTTTGTTTTGACATCTGTTGATGTATTTAATTACAGTTATGGTTTTACGAATGTTGAACCAGCCTTGCATCCCAGGAATGAAGCCCACTTGGTCATGATGGATAATTTTTTAGATGTATTGCTGAATCCGGTTTGCTAGCATCTTGTTGAGAATTTTAGCATCTATGTTCATCAAAGATATTGGCCTGTAGTTCTCTTTCTTTGTTGGATCTTTACCTGGCTTGGGTATCAATGTGATGTTGGCTTCGTAAAATGATTTGGGGAGAGTTCCATCTTTTTCAATCGCCTGGAATACCTTCAGTAGGATTGGTATCAGCTCCTCCTTAAATGTCTTATAGAATTCTGCTGGAAAGCCATCTGGACCAGGGCTTTTTTTTGTGGGAAGTTTTCTTATTATGTAGTCTATTTCCTTGATTGTTATTGGCCTATTTAGGGTCTCAGTTACTTCTTGTTTCAACCTAGGTAGGTTGTGTGATGTCAGAAAGTCCTCCATTTCCTTAAGGTTTTCAAGTTTGTTTCCATACACTCTGAGACATTTCGTTTAAGTCCAGTGTCCTTTTAGTTCTGATTTCTAGCTTTCTTTTCAAGTAGGCAAATTAGTTTGCAGTTAGGGTCAGTTGCCGCTGGTCTGCTATGAAGGACAGTTCAGATCACCCTCCATTCACCACTCTGGCCTATTCCTTTTCAAGCTTGTTTCTCCCGTTTTGGTGTTGTTATCTTGAATCACCAGCAGGTGGTGCTATCTCAGCTGCTAGCCCCAGAGGGGATGGGACAGAACAGGAACCAGCAAGACTGGAGATGGATGCCTGCCTCAGGGCACAGGCAGGAGACTCACAGCAGGCATGATGTCTCAGTTGCAGGAGAAGCGGCAGCAATCCCAGCAGATCTTCCCTGAAGGGGCTTCAAGGACTGAAGTCGTGGATTGCCTCCGTCCTGGGTTGTGTGATGTGCTACCAGCGGCAGCTGCGGTGTCTGCAGCAGCTGCGGCGTCGGCGTCTGCGCTGCAGTGGTTGTCCAGTCCACTGCGATGCCCCAGCAGTGGCAAAGGCTGAGCTCCGTACGATTTGGGGTCCGCAGCCCCCCGGGCAAGAGCCAGAGACCCACTGAAGTTCTCCTTTGCAGAAGGTTTCACAGACCAGGTTGCCCCATTGCCATCTTGCCGGAAGTCTGGATATAATATTCTTTTCAAGCAAGTCATGTCTAATTTTATATAACAGATCCTCTTTGGAAATGCTACATTATTGTTCTAAAATGAAATTAAAAATCAAACACTCAGAACACAGAAAAACAACTCCCTTTATAGCAAAATCAAGGATTTTTAAATAGTTCAGTGTAAGATGGTTGTTACATAAAGTGTAGCTAGACAGTGTTGTACATTTATAAGAACACATCACTGTATGGCATGGTAGTTTTACAGAGACTCATGTCATCCAATTTGTTATACTTATTGGAACTGCATTTCCATTAAAACACTTTGTAATTTCCTTATACTTTTTGACATATTTTAAAGCCCATTAGTGTGTCAGTGACTTGGCATTGCTCTCTAATTGCAATAGATTTCAAGTGATAAAAATTGATTTTAGTAGCATACTTTGTAGAGTCAGCATTGGTTACCTGCATACATTACAGTCCTCTATAACTTAAAATATCATTCTATGTTTTTAGAGGTCTTCATTGTCTGAATTTGAGATTATGTGGGCAGTTTATTACTCACTGAGAGGGATTTGCATTTAGAGGAAATGTAATAAAAATGTGAAATTCTAAGAAATGCTAAGATATTGAAAATATATTCAAAAAGCCTACTTTTTACACATAAAGATAAATTATGCTAACATATGTTGAATGTATCCACCTTTTAAAGAACCATAGCATTTTGAGAATCATATCTTATATATAATTTTAAAAATTATAACTATATTACAAAGTAATAACAGGGAAGATCACATTTTTATATGGCTAGAAAACTTTTTGGCTTTACCTATTAATTATCATAAACAACGTCCAATCCATTGAATTAAAAACATACTCTTACCATAGACTCCAACAATTACACTCTTTAGCATATACACAAAGTAGTTGAAATCTTATGTCCACATAAAAGCTTGTTCACATATGTTTATGGCAGTTTTATTCATGATTTCCAAATTTTGGAAGCAACCGAGATGTTTATCTAGGTGAATAGATACATAAAATTTGGTTCAGACAATGGGCATAAACACATACAGTGCCAAAAAGAAATGATCTATCAAGCCATGAAAAAACATGGAAAAATTTTAATGCATACTACAAAAAGAAAGAAGTCAATCTGAAAAGACTGCATATTTTAGAATTCCAGGTGTAGGATACTTTGCAACGAGCAAAACTATGGAGACAGAAAAAAAGTTTATAGGTGTTAGAGAAGAGGAGGGATAGAGCACAAAAAAATTTTAAGGTAGCAAAAATACCTGTATTATACTATAATAGTAGATACATGTCATTACACATTTTTCAGACCCATGGAATGTATCATGCCAAGAGTGAACACTAATGTAAACTATTGACTTTGCTTGATTTGATGTGTCAACGTAGGTTCATCAGTTGTAACAAATGCACCACTCCTGGCAGGGGATGTTGATAATGGCAGAGGCAATGCATATATTGGGGCAGGCAGTCCATGTGACATTTTAATACTGTCTCGATTTCTCTATGAAAGTATAAGTGTTGTAATAAATGGTCTTTAAAAAATAATATATAGAAAAGCACATGAATTATTAGTGTACATCACAATGTGTTTAAGTGAACTACTCATGTAATTGTTATCAAGAAATAGAACATTATATAAACCCTTATTCCCTGCCCATTCCCTTGCTGTCTCCTAGTCACTACCACTGCCCCAAAATAACCATCTTGTCACTATTGGTTTATTTTGGATGTTTTTCAGTTTATATATAAATTGAATAATGTGCTATGTACTATTTTCTGTCTGACTTCTTTTACTTAGTTTATAATTTGTGGGCATTATAGCCATGTTGTTTGAGGAAGCAATAATGAATTCATTCTCAACTAATAATGTATCACAATTTCTTTATCCATTTTGCTACTGATGGAAGTTTGGATTGTTTCCAGTTTTGTGTTTTTATGAATATTGTTACAGTGAACATTTTTGTATATATTTCTTGGTACACATGAATATACGTTTTTTGAGGTTTTATACCTTGGAATGGAAATTCTGAGTCATAGCATTTGTGGATGTTCCATTTTAACAGATCACGTACAATAGTTTTTCCAAATGAATGTAGTGATTTATATATCCACCAGTAGTGTATGAAACTTCCAATTGCTCCATAATCTCACAGGTATGTGATATCATCAGTCTCTTTAATTTTGATCATTCTTGTTTAGCAGTATTTTACTGAGGTTTTAATATACATTTGTTCTGATAAGTAATAAAGTTTAATTTTTTTCACTTTTTTTTTTTGGCCACTTGGATATTCTCTTGGAAAGTGTCTTTTCAAGTTTCTTGCTTATTTATTGGGCTATTTTCTTTATTGATTTATAATTGTTCTTTATGTATTATTGTATTTCACAGTTATACATATTATAAATATTTTCTTCTCTATGATTTGTCTTTGCTTTTTTATAATTACTCGTAATGAATATAACTTTTAAATTTTAATATTCTTTCCATTCCCAAATTCTTAAAGATTTTTTAAAATAGAAGCTTTATTGTTTTGCTTTTCAAAATTAGATCTATAATTTTATCTCAAGGAATATTCCACATATATTTTTGAATGAGATTAGCCTGGAATATTTCCTTTTTGAATTTTTCTTGTCAATTTTTGTTATCCGTTTTATTCCTTACTTTGTGGCTTCAAGAAATGAGAGGTGGGAAGTTTTAATAAACTGCTCTGTTTATAAACAAATGATTTCAAAACCTCAGTAGCTTATAAAAATTATTTATTTTTGCTATATCTGTTTTGCTTATAGTGTTTTTCAGTATCATCCAAGTCTAAATATACCTGAATATGCATAATCTTATCTCCTTTGACCAAGTTACTTGAACTTCTATTTAAAAATTCTAAATGTTTGCAGCATCATTAAAAAATTGTTGTCTTTTGGTAACTGATTACTAACTAAATTGTTTTGTAGTCAATGAATATGATTTATGGACTGTCCAATTTTTGAAATTTAAGACTTAATTTATAGCCTAATACTTAGTATTTTTGTATATGCTTCATTTGAGTTTGAAAATAATGTGTATTTGCCAGTAGTTGAATACAATGTTCTATAGTTGTCCTCTAGATCATATTTATTACTTAAAATGTTTATATCTTCTGTATCTTACTTTATATATTATTTACTTTGAATGATGTGTTAAAAACTCCCACCATAATGATGTATTTAACAACTACTCCAATGGCTCTGTTTATTTTTTGCTTAATAATTTTTGAATCAATATTACTAGGTGTCTACCAGTTATAGCTTTCTTGGAAACTGTACCTTTTATCATGTTGTAATGATACTCTTTTATTTCTACTCCTGCTTTTTTTGCTGTATTAGATTTTTTTAAGGTTAGAATTTGTCTGGTATATTATTCTTTATCTTTTTACTTTCAACTAGTCTCTGACTATATGTTTTGAGTGGGTTCCTTTTGTTACTAATATATTCAGGAAATAGGTGGATTTTGTTTTGATAAACAGGTTGCAAAATCTTTGTTTTCTACTTTCCTATTTTTCTTTGATTCTTTTTTTTGAAAAGATTTATATCTTTCAAAAAAGATACATCCTATATCTCTACCCCTATTTCATTTATTTGCTTTACTGATATGGGACATATATACTCTAGTTTTACTTTCTAAGTAAATATCCTTGGTGTTGCTGCATGCATTCATAGTAGAGTTTGTATTTCACCATGACCTTTACTCTCTGTCTTAAAAATACTTTAGCTTTATTTTACTTAATTGTACAAATTGTTTTATATAATTACTGTTTGGATTCACCTACATTTATTATTTTCTTAATTCCTTTTTGCATCTCACATCTTCCTTATAGGATTGCTTTTTTCTTCTTCTTGAAGTATATCTTTTAGAAACCCCTTCAGGCCTCCCCTGGCTTGGCCCCAGGCAGCTGAGGGACCAGAGATCAGCTGGAGCCCCTAGACCAGGCAGAGACCTGCACTGCCCTGCCCGGCTCTGCCCAGCCTCCAAATTGGGACCTAAGGTGGCTGCTGCTCCCACCCCTGCCAGCCTGCTCTTCAGCCAGCTGAGCAGGACTGTAGTCAGGAGGACACCAACCCCATGCACTGCTCTGCCACCACCACTGCTGCCACCCCCCACCCCTTGCCCCATGGAGCTCAGAGCTCCTTCCCTGGCTGCAATAGCTCACCCCACCCTGAGCTGCCCTGTGCCAGGCTGACCTGCAGCGCCTGGCTGTCTCACACTCTACCTCCTTCTGCTGGCCCCCAGCAACCCCCAGCAGCCGAGGGATCAGAGATCAGTTGGAGCCCTGAGACCAGGCAAAGACCTGCATTGTCCTGCCCAGCCCTGCCCAGCCCCACCCAGCCTCCAACTTGGGACCTAAGACTTGATGTTTGTTTAGGGGAATAGTACATCAATAAGGAGGTGGGTTGGCTTGTGTGTCTGTTTGATTGTCTGTATGTTTTAGTTTATTTTACTCTTTCCTGTCTGTGTGTCTCCTTACATTTGTTAGTCAGTATATTTGTCTGTTTTCCCTCTACTGTTCTCTTTATCCATCTTCCTCTACCCCCCTCTTCTCTATTCCATTCTTTTCCTTTTTCTTACCTTATTCTGCTTTCAGGGAGCAAAACTATACCCCCACTGCATGGACAGATTGCAAGGCAGTGGGAAGTGGGTGCCAGGGTATCCATACACCTATTGGTGGATACTGGGCTCTACAGATAGATTTTGAAGTATAGCTCCCCCCTCAATTGAATCTCAAAACTGCAGCAAAGTATAGCCCACAACCCATAGTCCAGCTTCAGAATTGAGCAAAACTAGACAATTCACATAAGGAAGAATAGGAGATTGAGCAAACAGAAGTAAAAGCAACCCTGCCATCCCTGAACAACCGAATTAAAGAAGGGGGGGAGGAAAAAGTGGGGAGGAAAATCTGCACAAATGAAGAAAAAACAAAAGAAGAATATAGGTCTCACACAGACCCCTGGGAGGTCAGACACTGAGAAAAAAGACTTCAGAATGCAAACAATGAAGAGCCCCCAGATTGACTAGTCACATACTACAAATCCAGACATCAAGACATTAATAGAGAGAATAAAAAGAATTGAGGAGAGACACATTTTATGGATGAAGAAAGTAAGAAAATAGTAATCTAGCTATAAACTAGGACCATCAAGATTGGAAGTTAGGACTATCTTAACTTCAAAATTAGTGATGTTTCCCATGTACAATACTGTAAATCAGCAGTTGTTAACATTTATATTAGAAAAGGAAAATGTTTGAATCCCAGTGGAACAAAAATAATACCAAGTAAACAAAAGCTGCTTATTTTAAAAAGTTTATAAGATTGATAAAGCTTTAGGTAGACTCATCAAGATAAAGAGAAAACACACATGAAAAGATACAAGGGATATATACAGCAAAACCCAACCATATTTCTATATAATATTAACTATTTTTATATTGAATTAACAAATTAATATCATGAAATGAAATCTAGACATCTTACATATTCTCAGTACGTAAAAAAGATAAGAATGAATATTATGACTATCTGTATGTCAACAACTAGTTGCTAAATAATTTGACAACTTAAATGATATTGTCAGATTTCTTGAAAGATCTAAGTTACTAAACTGTCTTAAGAAGAAATAGAAAATCTGAATAGTTCAGTTCTATATTTACTAAAGACATTTAATTCTTAATTTAAAACTAACAAGAAAATATCAGGCACAAATACTTAAGCAAAAAATTATGATCCTACTCAAACTTTTCTATAAAATGGAATATTTTATGAGGCCAGCATTTCCTGTGTGACAAAGCCATATAAATAGATTATATTATAAGAAAATAATAAAACAGTATCCCTTATGAACACAGATACAAATCTTTGACAAAACATCAAATTGAATTTAGCTAAATATAAAATACAATAAGCATCTTCACAAGTCATGGATTTCTGAAATGTAAGGTTAACATTTGAAAATAAATCAATGCAATTTACCATACTAATAAAGAAGGGAAACAAAACATGACCATAGGTGCTAAAAAGACATTTGACAAAACTCAAACCCCATTAATATTAAAAATTCTCAACAAACTGGGATTAGAAGTGGTGTTTCTCAATATAATAAAATATGTCTATGGAAATAATAAACCTACAGCTATTGTTATGCTTCATGGTAAACAACTAAATGCTTTTTCCCTAAAATTGGGAATATGGCGAGAATATCTGTTTTCAACATTTTATTCCATCATTTTATGTGAACTTCTGGCCCAGAGAAGAAATTCAATCAAAGAAAAAAATGTATACAATTTTTACAGAATGATTCAATTGTCTTTATTTGCAGATGATATGATCTTATATGTGGCAAATCGTAAGTGAGCTACAAAATTGCTACTATAAAGGTCCCTTCCCACTGTGGGAGCTTTTCTGTCCTCTCAATAAATCCTGTTTTCTCACACACACAAAAAAAGAATAAGAAAGTTTAACAAGTTCACATGATAAAGGGCCAAATAAAAATCAATATACAGTAGTCCTTCCTTATCAGCAATGTCAAGGCTCCTCAGGTGGATGCCTGAATCCATGGACAGTACTGAGCTCTGTGTATGTAGTTTTTGTTCTATATATACATATGGTAGAGTTTAATTTATAAATTAGGCACAATAAGTAATTAGCAACAACCAAGGATAATAAAATAGAATGATAGTGGCACAGTCAATTTTATAACTGAAATGGATACTTAAGTGACTAACAGGTGGGTAGCAAATACAATGTGGATATGCTGGACAGACAAATGATTCATCTACCAGGTGAGAAGAAGGCAAATGGCATGAGATTTCATCACATGGCTCGGAATGGTGGAAAATTTAGAACTGTTGAATTGCTTATTTCTGGAATTTTTCATTTAATATTTTCAGACTATGGTTGACCACAGGTAACTGAAACTGCAGAAAACAAAACTGCAGATAAGGGGGTAACAACTGTATTTCAAGTCACTAACAATGTAAACATTGAAAATGAAAATAAAAATGTGATTTAAATTAGCATAAAAATATAAAGTATTTAGAAGAGAATTTAAAATGTTCAAAATCTGAACACTAAAAACTAAAACACATAACTGAGAAAAAAATTAAAGAAGTAAATAAATTGAGAGACTATACCATGTCCATACATTGGAAAACATAGTATTGTTAAGATGAAAATCCTATCCAAATTCAAAGTAATTTTAATAAAAATTTCAGTAAGATTTTTTTTTTTTAATTTCCAAATTGGTGTCTGTGGTGTGGGAGGGGTGATTGGCTAGAAAATGACATAAGGAAACTTTTTTGTAGTGGTGGAAATATTTTTTATCTTGAAGGTGATGCATAAATTTGTCAAAATGTGTTAAAGTGGTATGTTTTATTGCATGTAAATCACAACTCAAAGTTGATTCTTTAAAAATAGAATACTATACTCCTGTGTTCCTAACGTCCTTTGGTTCTTTGTCTACATCTCTCATCATGATTCCCACTGATACCAAGTCGAATAGTTCCATTCTTGAACCTTCACTCCTCTCCCTTTCTACTTCTTATTAAATTCCACGCATCCCTCTTAAACTTACATACTTTTTTTTTGCTATGTCTTCTTTTTACTGTCTTCATAGAGATTATGCTCATTGAATTTTGTCTTCCAAAGTCTAAAAAGCTAATCAAGGTATTTCTCTAAACTAAAGCAGTTCTCTTCTTAAGAGAATATCTGGTACCTGGTGGAAAAAAAGACATTTTTGTTGTCTTTGTGTTTAATTTTTTAAAATTCTGATACACACATTTTACTTTTATCCTTCTTCCATTTCCTCCTTCACAATTCTTTCTATCATAACCACTATGACATTTGAATATAAATTTTTAAAGAGATCCACTCATCACCTCCTTCACGTATGTGAACACAAACCTGTATAAAATTATATTTTGCTATAAATTATAGCATAACTTGAAATAGAAAAGGTATGAGAAAACTTTTACCAATGGCTTAAAATTATTCTTTTCATGTTGGTAAAATTAAGTGGTAGTATGTTTTAAGGGAAAACCCTCTAATAAAAACAGACTTAATTACTACCTTGTGTTTTGATGTATTACATCTTTATATTATAATAAACAAATGACCTAGAATTATTATTGCCTTTCACAATACCTTCTATGTAGGGTACTTCTAGAAAACAAATTTTAAATATATATGCCAATTTTTTCTTCATTTAATTTATATTAACTAAAAAACTTCTTATTGGAAAAATATTATAGATTTAACATAATTATAATCTACTTTAAAGAAAATTATACTACTTATATAATTTTTTGCTGCTTATATTTTAAAAGATACATATTTTTACTATCTAGGAAAGTTACAGAATATTATGAGAACTTTGTAATGCCTATATTTTTTCACATGCAAAAAACATCTTATCTTTGATTAGAAAGCGCAAAAACATCTCAGGTAGTTCTTTAAAAAACATTTTTATAGATGACAGTTCCTTTGAGGAAATACAGAAAGATTAAATTACAGTAAAATATGTCAGAATTTATAGATATAATTCATATGAAGCTCTCATTCATTTCCCTTCTCTTCATTGTTTAGCAGTGCTCTTTATGATTTTGGAAAATAGCATATTCTTTTCTGTCATAATGTTATCTTACATTATAGTAGTTCTTATAACCGATTGCATGAAATTGCATAATAGAAAGTATAATTTTCCTATCTTGTATATCCCCCTTGCTATTTATTAAGATTAATATTGTAAATAGTGTCATTGAGCTACCTCAGTTGTTTTCTGTGATCCTGGGTAAAGTTAAACTTTAAGTATCTAAGGGAAAGAACTTAATCATTAACATTTGGAAAATAGTCGTGAAATAAACCACTGATAGTATAGTTGACTATGTATTTCTTCAAATGGGTTATTCAAAATATTTATAAAATTAATTCACATGGCATAGGGCAATCTTGCTAAGGCCATATGTGTTATTGGGATTAAAGTTATAAACAGGAATAGAGTGGAATAAACTATAATAATATTTTAATTCATGAGCACTTTTTGATGTTTAAAAATGTAACTGGTGAACTGTTAAATCAGAAGTTGTATTTGATAGGCATCTAGGTCAGAGTTGATGGAATGCCTTGTCATGATGAAGAATTGAACAAATTGCTTTTATCAGTTTTAGTCATCTTTGATCAGAGTGAAAGAAAAAGAGAGATGACTCTTGTGCATTTTTATCTAAGCGGGATAAAGACATGTTATTAAATTATATTTCATTGAATTGCAGAATCCTTAAGGTAAACAGGGCTGTATATATCATCTGATCCAATCTCTGCTTACAGGTCAGAAATGTGAGAGCACAAGGTTTAAGGGATGTGTAAACCATCCCATAGTTTATGAGAGACAAAGCCAAGACTAAAATCTAGGTTTCCCAGTGTTTGGTATTATGACCTTTCCCACTATAAGCATTTTGGGAAAAGTATACAAATAAATTATATATATATATATATATATGTATTCACTATATCAATCAATAGATATATTGTAGATATGGATATAGATATAAATAATATAACAAAATATATAATCAATTTTATTTTTTACTCTAAGAAAGTATTATTATATAAGTATGACCATAAAGCATCCAATAAGGATTAATTCATAGTTCATTAACTCATTTCATAGCTCACTTTAATCGTTGCCTGTTGATCAGATAAGTTCAAAATTATTTGAACTAGAAAAGCATTTATTTTATTTAGTATTTTTATCTTTATAACATTACAATAATATTAAACACCATGAATCATTGAATAAAAGGACAAAACATTCCAGAGTCAAGTGTCTGCTTATTTTTGCTGATTCCATGTAGAACTACACTTCTACTTTTTTCTTCTTTTTTTACTGCTACCATTCATAGTTTTTTCATTTGGAACAAAAAAAAATTCAGAGATGATGAATAAAAACTTTATTGATAATGCATCTTGGTCTTAATTCCCCTAGTGATTTTTTTTTCTTATATTCGACATCACGACATTTTTATAGCAAGAAAAACATCATTATTTAAATCTCTAGTAGTGATTTATTATCATACATAGTTGGCAGAGGTAGTTAGAAAGTGAATCAATTTATAAATTTAATTTAGAAAAAGCAGCAGACATTCCTTTAGCAAAAATGTAATTTCTGACATATAGAAAATTACTCAAAATATAGAACTATTCTACCATATTAGACCTAATTTTATGCAATTATATTTTAATTTTACAAATAAGGAATAGGCCAAAGATAGAGGAGATAATCCTGATTTTTGACTGATAGATTCTAACAGCAGAAAATTGATAGATAATAATTTGATATCTTAGGTTGATTATCAGAGATATGAGAAATAAAGGAGACTAGTTAACCTATTGTGAATTGAACAACTACAGAGGAATAATTTTTATCCTAATTAAAGCAAGCACTAGAGCCCAAAGTATTTAATGTAAAATAATAAAATGTAGACTAAGAAGTTAATCTATGATATATTTTTATTCAACAAAAATATGTAATATTGCCGGGCTCGGTGGCTCAGCCTGTAATCCCGCGTTTTGGGAGGCTGAGGTGAGTGAATTGCCTGAGCCCGCGGGTTCGAGACCCGCCTGGGCAACTTGGCGAGACCTCATCTCTACAATAAATCAAAAATTAGCCAGGCGTGGTAGCGCACGCCTGTAGTTCCAGCTACTTGGAAGGCTGAGGCGGAAGGATCGCCGGATCCCAGCAGGTCGAGGCTGCAGTGGCGGAGAGCGGCCACTGTGCTCCAGTCTGGGCGACAGAATAAGACTCCAACTGGGGGAAAAAAATGTAATATTACATACAATTGACTGGCAAACCAATCGAGGAGTAGCTTTTATTTGAAGGAAGAAGGCAAGAAACTGAAAGTTTTGTATTTCTTTTGCAATACTTTATCTCATTCCCTAGCACTAATAGAGACAGGTATAGCAACATGACTGGGAAAATGTGGTGCTGGACCAGAAAAGTACATTGCTTTACTTTTAGTACAGAGTCCATATGGGTGATCCCTGATAGGAATTGGATTTTATTGGCTCAATTTTATGGATCCTAGGAAACGTGATTAAATTGCCTTTTGGCTGAGTTTTTAAAATAGGGTCTGAATAGCTCCTTTCAGTTTGATCTAAGACACTATTTTATGGTATAATTTTGGTGAAAATTGACACGGGAAAAAACCCAGCAAATCTAAACAAGCTGTTGCTACAATTTATAAGTTATAAACTGAGGATCCAGCAGTATTCCGTCTTTTTAACTAAATAGAAACACTTGCTACTGCATTTTTGTGGAGCTTTTCTTGGATTAATTTTCCATGTGAAGTGCACTGTAACCATTCTCTATTATTTACTGAGCTCATGTATAATAATAGTGATTAATCATGGAGACCTAATCTTATATTTGTATGGTACTTAATAGTTTTCTAAGTGCTTTGAAAATCTCTTTTTGAAAAAAACAAAACCAAACCAAAAAACAAAACAAAAAAACTTGTGTGGTAGGTAGCATAGATTGACTTTATTATTCTCCTATTATTCCTAAAATTAATAAACAGAAGGACCAATATAGAATTGTAGGATTATTGCCATGCACTGCAATGCTAATAATCAGTGTTGCTGCTACAAATCTCACTGTACTGAAAAAGCCCACAATAATAATAAAGAACTTTTTTTAGTATTAAGATGTTTCAGAGATTATCTTTCTATGTTTGATTGATCTATTTAATTTTATTAAAGTACATAGTAGGTATTAATAGTTAATGTTTTTGAAAAATGCTCCTTTCCTACAGTCAATGCACTTCTGTTCACATGTCCTATTAAAATTCCATCTATCATTCCAATAGCATATTAAATGACACTTCCTCTGAATGCTTGATAGATCTCGCCAAATGGAACTTTGTTTTCCTCACTTCTCTCTAATCTGTTCATCTCCCTTTTTATTTTGTTTACACAATAGCCTCCTTACAGTTGCCAGGAGTAGAGGATATTTAATCTTAATAAAATTAAAATTAATGGGAGTGGAAATCAGTTTAAGGAGACTGAATAAACAGTGGAGTGGAAGCATAATGAGTTGGTTAAGAGCACAGACTTTAGAACTAGACTCTCGGATTTGAATCTTAGCTCTGGCACTTCTTAGTTATATGATCACTGGCAAGTTATTGCCCAATAAATTTTTACTCAATTTTCTAATCATGTAATGATACCTATCATATAGGGTTAACTGAGAACCATGTTCATAGTAAGTTTTAAACATACATATTATGTTTGAATATATATAACAAAATCCTTAGTTCTTTTCTGTTTTTACTAAACTAAAAGTGGCATTCTAAATTTTGAAAACATCAATGATATTTTGCATACTTTAAATTAGTAATAATCAATACTGATTCCTTTCCATATTGCGCTCACTAGCAGTTTTAAAGATTCTCCCTTTGCTTAAATTTTAGTGAGATTTTTAGAATTCATTTTGCTTTGTTGTGGATATTTTTAAAAATCGAGGGCCATTTTATTCAGTGACTGGTCATCTCACTATTTAAAATCATTGTGGTTTTATTGCTCTCCAAGTACTACAAACTAGAATATGAATTTCTAAAGGCAGGGATTGTATCACTTTTGTTTGACATTATACACCCAGTAACCTAGTGTAGTACTTGGTGAATAGCAGGCCTTTGTTTTTATAATATTCTCTTTACCTTCATCCCTCAGTCAACTTATTTTTACATTGTTTCATATGTAATGGAATCTTGAGGACTGCTGAAAAGTGCTACATAAGCAAAATTTATTTTGGTAGAAATAAAGGTGGGGAATATGATTACTGAAGGAACACTGTGGTATTTATTGTCATCTTTCTCACACACACACACACACACACACACACACACACACACACACACACTTTTTTTTTTTTTTTTGAGACACGGAGTTTTTTCCATCCAAGTACTAACCAGCCCGACCCTGCCTAGATTCGGAGATGAGATGAGATCAGGTCATTTAGGGTGTTATGGCTGTAGACAGAGATAGGGTCTCTCTCTGTTTCCCAACTTGGCCTTGAACTTCTAGGCTCAAGAAATTCTTTCACTTTAGCCTCTCAAGTAATGAGGACTACAGGTATGTGCCACCATGCCCAGATCTCTGATATTTTTAATAAATTTTTAAGTGCCTGTCCTTTCCTCAATGTGTTATGAGAAATTTCAGGATGGAGCATTGTGCTATGTTACTCTGTCTTTACTCTATCTTGCATTTCCTATATTACCTTGCAATCCTTAGTATTTAATATATGTTTATAAAATTTAATTTGAGTTTTTTTGTTTTTAATTAAACTTTTCAAAGAAAAGTATAAATATTGTAATTTTAGAATAAAAACATGACTATTTTTGCCAACATACTTTTGATTCCTTTTTAAAAAGCAATTTAAAAATAATTACCCAATGAAATATAAACTTTTCAAATTTAATATTCATAAATGTTATAATGTCATAAATTTTTAAAACTTTTGAAAAAACATATGCTTTAACATTTTTTGAGCATCATGTTATGAATGACTTACAGTTAAATGATGATTTTTAAGTTAAACTATGATTAGTGGTAAAATAATAAAACACATAATTTAATTTTGCTTTGCTGCTTTTTGTTCAATGTGAATGAAATGGCATGTGTATAAAGGCTCCAAACATTAAATATTTTTATCTTTCCAGTTTTAAGTTCCTATAGTAGTGTAATTATTTTTATTTATGAAATTAACTTTAAATAATACAATGTATGGTTATAATAATGTTATGCAATAATTTCATTGCTAATGCTAGAAATAACGTCAATAATGAAATTTATTGTTGAATCAAATAAATTATAATTTCCTCTCAATCTTGGAGTTCACTAGCATGTTTTATGAAAAAGCAAGTAGGAAAGTATTATTTTTGAAAGTAAATTAAAAATGAGTTTGAAACTGAGAAAGCATAAAACAGAAAAGTCATATGAAAGAAATGTTTGTTGACTTTATATAAAGGCAATCATGGTGATACAATTTCATTAATGCACAATACATAGATATGAATATTTCTAAATATTTTCCAAAACCAGCTTAAAATTGTTGCCTACACTTGTTACTTCACTTAACCATTTGAGGAAATATTGCATTTAACACTTTCACCCTTGGATCTAAAATTACTGCAATGACTTCCAGAATGACAAATTATTTCTTAATTTCCACTTGTATTGCTAACATTTTCTTTATGTTTATTTTCCTTGTTACATTTAGTAGAAGACAATTCAAAATAGATGCATTTATTTTTGGAAATTTTGTTTTTTTTTAAATTTTGAGATTGCAAAGTTGATAGTTCTGTTTTTATTTCATTGTTATAATTTTGAGAATAATTCTCAAATAGAACTTTTTCTTTTAAGACTCATGGCCTAAAATAAATGCAATGACTATAAAATAAATATATACTGAAAGAGTTATTTTATGTAATGCTTTGAAGCTAGTACAGCAAACATTTTATAAAAATTATAATTATTTTGTAAGCTAATACTCAAATAATGTTTTTGATTTATTGTTTACCTTTCTCTAAGCATTTATTGTTAAGAAAAGAGATGTATTCTTCCTAAAGTTATTTCCCTAACAAACTCACTGTTAAGAGGGGTATTGATTGTCAGTATGTTCACTATTTATTTTTAAAATTGACAGCTCTTTATAAATGTTTTGTGTATAAAATTAAAAATAGCAATTTTCTAATTTTTAATCATTTTTTAATTCACAACAGTAAATGCACATTTTGATTGAATGATAGAATTTCCACATCTCATACACACAAGGGAATTTTTCTTAAAGTTATTTCTGCAATGCCTGCCTATACTTGAAATGACTATTCGGATATTAATTATAAATCCTAATGACGTATGTGCCAGTTATCAATTTATTGCCTGTCAGCTCCAAAATTCACTCTTTAATACATGTTCTTTAAATGAGCCAAATTCCTTTTAAGAATTTCTCCTTTACAATGATCATGACATTGTCTTTTCTCAGTAGAGCGTGCTGAAGGGACATTGCATGACAGTCTTTCCTGATTCTGGTTGCTACATGGTGTTTTAGCCGTGTGGGTGGAAAGACACATGGTGGTGTGCATCTGCAGCCATTCATCCAGAATGTACAGACCCTTAGCCACCTCACAGCCCTGGTCTGTCCTGGTGATACTTTCCTGCAGCCCTTTCACCGTAGACACCACAGGGCAAAGCCCTCTTGCCCAAACTAACACCCCTATTCCTTCTTTTACTTATTCCCACCCAGGTTTGTTTCTCATGGTCATCCTTATGCTATGATTCTCCCAACATGGACACTCTGTGCTTTAGACTTCTAATCACGCCAGGTCTCCTGTTCCCTTTGTATCAAGTCCTCTAGCTGTGGTTAGCCTGTGCCCCAGCCCTCTGCCTGTCTTTATTACCTGGCTCCTGACAGTGGCTCACCTCATGGGCTCTGTAAACTGTAAGCTCTTTCTACCTCCATTCCTCTACAGGCTCACATGCCTGGCTGTTCTCTCCTATGTCTCACCTGTGTCTCCTCTGTGCCCCTCCTGCACTCCAAAAGGATGCTTACTGCTTGCCCACCAACTACAGACCAGCTCTGGACTGGGCAAACCAACAAACTTCTTTGTCATCTTTCTCCAAATATGTTTTAATTCCAACCTTAGGAAGTTTATCTATTGTTGGGTAATATGTCTTAGCTCTAGGGCATGACATAGAGTTTTCTTATATCCTAGAGTTACTCTTTTATCATAGATTAGTAATTCTTTATATTAAACTTTTTCTGTTTAAACCCTTTTGTGCTTTCAGTCATACCTGATTGACTTGACACTGATATAGCATGCCTTGTTTTTATTAGCGTTAGGATCTCATGGCAACTTCCTTGATCCCAGGTACCAGAAATAATGCCAACATTCAGTTTATTTACTTTTCCAAAGTTGACTAATAGAGTTTACCTCAAAACCAAAGCTGAAGCTCAGCTTTAGGGCATTTCTACTATTAGCTTTCAACTTCCAAGTTTATATATCCAGCCTGCATTTCTTTCTTGAACTCCAAACATGTATATCCAAATGCCTATTAACCATTTTTATTTGGGTGGTTGATAGACATTTCAAAAACACATCAAAACACAAAAAGAAAAATATTTGTCTAAAACCCGGTGGACAAGTAGGTGCCTGACCCAACCTACTTCTCTCTCCGATATCCTTATCTCTGTTCCATCTCATAAAGGCAATTTCATTCTCATATTCCTTCATCTTTGGTTCTTCTGGTACTTTAAATCACAAATCCAATTCATCAGTGGGTCCTGTGGTCTCTATATTCAAAGTACATCCAAATTCTAAAGAGCTCTAGGCACTTTTACTTTTAGCACTTTAGTCTAAAAATGTTAACTGACTCTTTACAAGCTAACTGGTTTATATACTTCCTCTCTTGCCTCAACAGTTTATTCTCTGTTAAATCTGCTCAAAACCCCCAACAGCATCCATTCGTATTTAGATTAAAAAAACAAACGAAACGTATACGGGTCTGTAAGAACCTGAGTATCTGACCCCACTGCTTCTCTGAATTCATTTTCTTTTTTTCTCTCTCTTGCTCAGTGACGCTTTCTTAACCTCTATTGAGTTTTGATCAGTTTTGTTTTCTCAAAACTGGTAGATTGTTAGGAAAAAAGCCAAGTCAAACACTAATTCCTTTATGGATTTGTTGCAAGTATAATGTGGAAAAACTGATTAACACATTGTTCAAATGCTCATTAAGTAAACCTGTCTCCTAATTTAGAGGAAAAAACAGATACTTGTTTTTATGGAAAATTGCCTACAAAATTGCAATTTATAAATTCTAAATTGAGTAACAATCTATATAGAAACATAAGTTATGTAGTTTTATTTCTTTCCTTCCCTTTGTAATTAAGTATAGCAAATAGTGTAAGATTTAAACTCTAATAGAAGTGAGTTAAGCATATTGTTGTGTTTAATTGTCAGAGGTACTCAGACTCTTCTAAATTATTATATTCAGACTCTCCTAAGTTATCGTTTCATGCCCAGTGAAATAGATTTTGTTGAGTATAAATGGTAAAACCTCAAAGAAATCAACTAGGAGGAGGAAAGATAAAATCAAACTTTCCCTGGTTCAGTTACCACACTTCTTTGTGAAGTTGTTATAAATATAAAATGGAAGAGCTGATTAAAAGGACACATTGTATTTGGAATTTCGTCAAGATTTTGGTAGAAGAAAATAACAAACTTAATTAGTAATGGAATAAATGCTATAAATCTTCTTTTTCAAATGATCAACAACTGAGTTTCATTTGCCTTTTAGGTTATAAAGTCACTTCTACATTTGAGGCCAAAATGTTTTCTTCAGAGTCTTCAAAAATGTTTTACAATTACTCATGATTGTATTCAATATTTTGAAATTTCAGACATGATGCTGGAATCTTGTTCAAATTATAAAAGTATGAATTCTTTTTGTTATTTTATTTTATTTTATTTTATTTTATTTTTTTGAGTTGGAGTCTCACTCTGTCGCCCAGACTGGAGAGCAGTGGCAGCTCCCGACCTGCTGGGCTCTGGGGATCCTTCCGCCTCAACCTTCCAAGTAGCTGGAACCACAGGCGCGCGCTACCACACTCGGCTAATTTTTTGATTTATCGTAGAGATGAGGTCTCGCCAAGTTGCCCAGGCAGGTCTCAAACCCGCGGGCTCAGGAAATTCACTCACCTCAACCTCCCAAAACGCAGGATTACAGGCTGAGACACCAAACCTGGCTTCTTTTTGTTACTTTAAATATATTATTGAAATTTAATAAATATTTACTTATTTGGTGGTTGCATACTACCTGCTTGAGAGAAGAAATTACAGTGGATGATAATATTCAGTATTTTATATTTTATGGTATCTAGAAATTAAATATAACAAAATTAATTAGAAGAGATAGAAGAAAGAGATATTGGCAGCTAGGATTTTGTATGTTAATTAAGATGACATTGAATTTATTTGTTTAGCAAAAACAAATACCAATGGAAAGTTATTAAATATTTTTTATTTTTCTAATAAAAGCAAACATGAAAATTCTTCTGGATATGTGATTCATTAATTTGTAATTAAAAAGTGGCTCATCTTGATATTAAAATTCTTTTTATGAATCCTGAATTGGATGTTAAAATTAAAATTACTCAACTATCTTATTAGTTGTCATGCTGAGGTCTACAAATACACATAGACTAATGAGAATTCATAAGTAGAAATCACTTCCTGCTCACAGAAAATGGAGGATCACTTTATAAATCTTTGTGTACTCATTAGTAAGACTTTTATTTTTGAATAATATTGGAGATCAAAGGGATTTTATGTTTGTTGTCTCTGTTTTCTTTTATTTCAAATATTTAATCTAAATCTTTGGAAATGTTATAAGTTTATCAATTTTTCACTCCTATATCTAACCTGAGACTTAATTTTGAAAGCATATGATTTCCTTAAAAGAAGTCCTTTCCTCTCTCTGCCAATTACTATTCTTAATGGTTGAACAAGAACAGAATGGTGGAAGAAAACCAAGACATTATGAAAAATGAGTCTATGAACTTGTATAAAGGTGAGATTGAGCCTTCTGTATTTTGGTATAAATTTTGTATTTTGCTTACAGGTTACACAGTCTATCAACCCAAACAATATTTGAATCCTTTAAAGATCCTTTAACTAATAATTAACTAAATGCAGTGGACCATCTGAACCTCTCAGTAGCCTCTCAAGTATCCTAAAATTGACAATTGACAATTTCATCTTTGACCACCTCTATAGTTTATAAAGTTCTTTTGAATATTGAGCTGAAATAAGTTCACCTAAAGCTTCCAGTTATTGGATATAATCTAACCTGCTAGGAATACTCAGAACAGTTATCTTATTCTTATATTTTCCCATTCATTAAATATGTAAACAGTATACAATATATCTTCACATCTTTTCTTTGACAAATAAAACATCTTAGTTCCTTTAACTACTCTTAATATGAAATTGTTTCAAAGTTGTTGATCAGGTTATCTGAATAATTGTGAGTTTTCATTAGGCTTTGTGGCAGTAATAAAAAAAAATCCCATAATCTTATTAGTTACAAAAATTAAGATTTATTCTCACTCACATAACAGATCTGTTATTGGTTTGTTGAAGTTCTTCTCCATATATCTTCATTTTAGTGCTTAGATTGAAGGAGCAGTTCCTAACTAATGTCAATCTCTTAATAGAAGGAAAAAGTGCAAAATTTGCTAAAAAATGGCATATACAATTTTTATACATGTTTTTAAGCTAAAACAAATCACACATCCAAATCTATCATAATGGGGTAGGAAAGCATAAACCCGCCACTGATATGCACTGCACATCAGACAGCAAAGACCAGGGATCAAGCTTTTTATAGCAAGGACAGCAAATAGGAATGATAATACTATCTTGAGCAGCCTTAAAATGTCCTATCTTTCTTGGTTTTTCACTTAAAGTGCAGTTTCTGGAATTGAACAGTACATCAGGAGTGTTAGGAATTGTTTGGAATAGAATATACTTATTACTGTTTTTTCTAAATTCTACATTATTAATTCAGTCCAACATTGTAACATCTCTTCAGTAATCATATTGAATACATCTTTGTTATTGATCATGGCTAGTCCTCATGACCATTCTAAAAAAATATTCCTGCATTATATACCATGTTAGCCACATCCTCTGTGCTTAGTCAGTTGAACACAAATATAGTATACCAATTGAGAATAATAATAGAGTATTGGCATTTAAAATATTAAAATTAAGTTTGAGACTGTGACAGGGCTCTGCATAGTCATACTTGATGGAGGAGATTCTAGTACCCTTTGGTCTGGATGCAGTTATATCTAAGATGCAAAGAAAAAAGAGAAAGCAAGATAAGTCCAAATACTTTTTCAATATCATGTCCTTGGTCCTTGGTTAATGAGACTCCATGGAATTTTGCTTTTGCCCACCATATGAATCAAATAACATACGTTTTATTTTGTGGGGAGGAAGGGGAGAGGGGAGAGTGAAAAACCAGAAACATTTATTACTATTTTAGTAAAAATCCTTTCATCAATTTTTTAGACTACACATACTTTTAATTACACCTACCCTTTTCATATAAAATTGTTTCTTTGGTTTTAACTGCTGGACGTAAAATTTATCCCTGCTATATTTTTTTCATAGTTTATCTCTCTAGTCTGCAAAAGCTGTATTTTGGGAACTAATTCTCTTATCCAACATGTTGTCTATCTTTCCAGCCTTCTATTCTTCAGCCTTTAGAAGAACAATTATTTATGCTGCATTTGCTTTGTGCAAGGCACTATGCTGAGGATATCAGATATAATCATGTGAAAAATTCATATGGCCCCTAACTTAATGCATACTGTAGTCTAAATGGGGAGATAATCAGATATTACAAAAATGTTCTATAATTGCAAACTGAATTAAAAGCTATGAATAAAAAATTAAGTGTGTCATGAGAGTGTATAAGAGGGAGTCTGTTCTCGTCTTGCGGATAGGGTGGGCCATACTGGGTAAATGCCATTTGAGCTGATGTCTATAAAACTGTGTGTGCGCGTGTGTGTGTGGGGAGAGAGAGAGAGAGAGAGAGAGAGAGAGAGAGAGAGAGAGAGAGAGAGAGGAGAGAGGAGAGAGGAGAGAGAGAGAGGTGTTGTGGAGGTTGGATTTGAAGAATGATCAATGATCAGTGCCCTAGGATTTGAAGAATGATCAATGATCAGTGCCCTACTATGTCCTATGATTCTGGGGATGGCACATTCAAATAACAAAAAAGGGCAAGTACAACTAAAAAATGGAAAGTATGGAAAGGTGATGCAAGATGAGATTGAGAAATGGATTTGGGCCAAATTATGTAGGTCTTTAGGACTGTATTAAGGATGCTTTACCTTAGTCATTATGCAATAAAAAATGTGACTTTGGTATCATTTTAGAGATTAAAAATGTTGAACACAATGGTGGTAAGAAAAAAACCAGTAGAAATGTCCATACTGATTGATATTGATAGGTAATAAGTAACATTTGCATAATATGATATGTAATGAATTCCCTATCTTGGTTGGGTGGTCATGGGTTCACCCCATGGGGTAAGAGTTTGAAGAGAGAGTGCCTGTCTCTAGAATGCCAGAAATGCCTGTGTTAGGGAAATAAGGCCCCAGAATGAATTTTGAACTTGTGTTCACTAAGCCAAAAAAAGCAGAAATCAAATAGGTCTACAGAAATATTAATTCCCAAGGATATTAAAAACAATAACAACAACAAAAAACTGAGGGCTGAAGGTTGAGTGTAACCTAGCTTTTTCTGAGTAGGTGTGTTTTTGTCTGGGCTGATTCCTATGTGAGAAATCCAACATGGTACATGGGGTAGTCAGCTGTCAAGTAAGCATATCAGATAAAAAATTTCTACCTTTTGTGCATTGGTATAATGCACAAAAGGTGGAATGGTATTAAATGCCTTGCTAAAGTCTAGAAAAGTTATATTTATGGCACATTATTTCTCAGAATAGCAAACTGATGAGTACTGCTCTCTTGTTTATAGAATCTACCCTATTTCAATTAAAAAATTAGAAACTACATAACCATTTTGGTCTTCTCATGCCTCTCACATTCTTTATATTTCCTCATAGATACTAGTAATGCTTCCATAATCTAAATTTTAACTTGCCTCACTTTCCTTGGCTATAATCTATCCAATCTAGTAGATTTGTATTTCTTAAACATTATTTCCCTTATTATCAACCTTTTTTTTTTTACCCCTTTAAAATATCCAAAATATATCAAGCAGAGAAAAGAAAACCAGGACAGAGTTGGAGCCATGTATCACCATGTTTAAGTGATAATACACTATCAATAAGTCACTGGATGTAAATCATGCATCTATTTTTCTCAGGTATTTTAAAATTGTTTTTATTGTAAATAAAACTTTAAAAAACTTGAATGTGCAATTCATTTGAGGTTTAACCTTCCTGATTTAATTGTTTTGTATGGGAGAGCATATAACATTGTTTATCCAAAAGGCCTTTGAGAGTGAAAGGTACTCTGTTAATGATGCCCAGAAACCAGGTATCAAATAAGACTGTCCTGGTCATACTGGAACATTCGGTCAACCTACCTGTAGGTTCTATATATTTTTTTGTAAGTTATGTGTTATTTCTCATAAAGATTCAGACTGAAATCAAGTAAACTAAATAGGTTGACTGAATTGATATTTAAATATACTTACAAGCTTTAATTTAAAATTTGTTCTTTCTGTTGAATTCAAATTATCTCATGTTTTGTAGATTCTAATTTATCTTTGTATGTAAAGTTATTGGTTTCTTGTTTTTTAGAATCCAAAGTCCAAGAAGGTTAGGGAAACATTTTAAAATTGATTGCTTATCACCCATATGCTACACAAGTACCTAATGCTTTATAGGTAACTATATGCTGTCCTTTATTTCATATGTGAGGTAGATGGAGGGCTCTTTTAGTTTTCTAGTAAAGATTTGTGTCCAAAAATATAACATAGATTATTATATTCTGAAGGTCAAATTGAGAGAACATTAAGCATGATTTAATTAGGAAGCTTTGAATATCAGAGAAAGGAGAAAGTAACATTTATGCAAAAACTATAATTCGTTATTGCTGTTTTGTAGCCATGTATTTCTAGGAATTATATCTTTTCATAATCTGACAATGATGGTTAAGGAAATGAAATATTTCACAAGAAATTGATGAGTTCTTGAATGATTTATTTAGTTTTTTGCCTTGAATTATATTTTTGTTGTTGTTTTCTCTTTCAAATACTTGGATTTAATGTGAAATACTTTTCAAGTAGGAGAGAGGCAATAGCTTTGATTTTCTTTTCCATTGCTGTTGTAAAATAAAAGATTTTCTCTGTATACGTTTTCCCCCGAGGCATTTTTAGCTATATGTGCCCCATAATTGAAATAAGTGTGCATATTTGTTAATGGTATGCACATCTATAAGGCAAATGGGATTCCTTTTCATAAGAAGAAAGTTCCTGTTAGGTTAAAAGCTCTCATTCTTTTTGCTGTCTCCATTCACATTTTCCTGTTCCTTCTGTTATCGGCTGCTAGTTGTGTTGGCAGAACAAGTCTGAGTTTAATGTTCCCATAAAGATTGGTCACTGGGGAACAGCACAGAATGTGCCTTATCTCAAAAGACAAATGTGTTAATCCTACCCTAATAAGAAGGGGAAAGATAAATCTGACAGAATGAAAAGAAGGGAAATGAGTCATTTTGCTTCTTTGGGGTTATATCTTTGGGAATATATATTTCTTTCAAAATAAGAAAAAGTAAGGAAACCTTGTCACCTCTAAAAATGTTGTTAGACATTAGTTACACAGAATATAAATTTAAATATGTCTTTTAAATCTCAAAAAAATTGAAAGTATAATCTTTTTTCTTTTTTTTCTAAAAACTCAAGGACACTGAACTGACAGATTTTTGTTGTTGTTGTTCTGGTACATTTAGTCTTTGTCATAGTGACTAGTCTATATTTTAGTTGTGTATTTTGTATTTAAATTGTGTGTTTGCCTAAACAGAACTTAAAATAGCCATACATATGAAGTAAGCACTTATTTCACTTAGTAGTAAATTAGCAAAAAAATGAAGTGACTGAAAATTGTTGCTAAGTGATCTGGAATACTTAAAAGAAGTTTCAGGAAGATAAAAGCCTCAAGGCACTATGTAAATTAAAAGGAAAAAATACCATAATTTCCATTTCTTCAGAAAGAGATTTATCTTGTTCTTTCTTAATTAGAGGGCAAAAGTCCTCTATTTTTATCACTCCCCCACTGAATATGGTAGTCAGAATAGTGGCTCCCCCAAAATATCTACTTCTTAATTCTCAGAACTTGTAAATTTCTTATGCTACATGGTGCATTGGTTTCCTTGAGCTGCCATAATGAAGTACCACAAACTGGGTGGCTTAAATCAACATAAATTCATCGTCTCACAGTTCTGGAGGCAAGAAGTCCTCAGACAAGTTGTTGGCAAGTCCTTGCTCTCCCTGAAGCCTGCCAGGGGAGAATCTTTGCTTCTAGTTTTTGGTGTTCGTTGGTTATCTTTGGCTTTCTTGGCTTGTAGATGCATCACTCCAATCTCTGCTTCCATCATCACATGGCCATCCTCCCTCTGTGTGTTTCTGTCTTCCTCTCTTCATGTCTTCTTTTGTTATAAGAACACCAATAATATTGGATTAAGGGCCCTTCTTATGCCCTATAAGTTCATCTCAACTAATTATATCTGCACAACCCTATTTTCAAATAAGGTCATATTCTGAAGTAATGTGAATTACAACCTCAAGGTAACTTTTTTGGGGACATAATTCAACCTGTAATACAAGGCAAGAGATAATTAAAGGTTGCGGATTGCTAATTGGCTATTAGATAGGGAAATTACCTTGAACTACTGGAGTGGGTTTGATTTAATCACATGGGCTTTTAAAACTGAAAAGGAAAGTAGTAGACTCTGAGCCAGAGTGATGCACTGTAAGAAAGACTCAACCTGTTATTGCTGATTTTGATGATTGAAAGGGGTCATGCACCCAGGAACTTGGGCGACCTCTAGAATCTGAAAAAGGCAAGAAAGTGGATTCTTTCCTAGAGCCTCCAGGAAGGAATGCAGCCCTGTTGATACCTCAGTTTTAGCTTAGTAAGATCCATTTTGATTTCTGACCTCCAAAACTGTAAGATAACAAGTTTGTGCTGTTTTAAGCCAGGATACTTATATTTGTGGTAGTTTGTTTCAGCAGCAAAGGGAAATGAACACACTGACTCTTGCTAAGAGGCATACACATAGAGAGTAAGGATCTAGTTTAGAGTATCTTCCCTTCCAACATGACCTTTAGATACTTACTATTATTTTTTCTTTCTGATTCTCTTCTGTTTCCATTCCTAACTTATTAACCATAGAACTGTTGACTTGCAGGATTGGAAGGAATGTTAAAGACTATATAGTTCAACCACTGTTTCAAATCTATGTCCTCTCTACATAATCCTTGAGAGATTACCATATTTCAACAACTGTACTGTATAAAATGAAATTTACATTCTCCTGAGGATTACATGTACTCAGATATGATATGCCTTGGCTCATTTACTTAGCAGGGTAGAGGTATTTATAGCACCTTGGTTCATTTATTCAAAAATTTATTGAACATATACCCAGAGCTAAGTTCTGGGAAGTGTATGGAACGTAGGGTGGGTATATAAAACCCAAGCCATAGTTCCTGTCCTTGAGTTCCTAGTCCAGTGGGGAATCTGAACTTCAGCGGCTAGGTTTTTATTGTGGTAATTTTGATAATAAAATACATTGTGAAAAAAAAGATGTAGGAGTAAGTAATTCTACTTAGATGCATGAAAATCGACAGATGAGCATGAAAGTATGAAATAACTGACATGTTTGAAGGATAGCAAGTAATATAATGTGACAAGTGGTAGTGGGAGTGGCAGAAGATAATACTATAATTATATTGGATTAAATCATGAGTAATCTTGGTGTTCCATCAGAGACTGTAAATTAGAAAGTGATACAATCAGATTTATACTTGAGAAAATTGTATGCTAGTGGTAAGAATGAATTGGAAAGAGAAAAAGTAGAAGAAGATTGACTATTTAGAGACTCTTGGAATAGTTCAGTTGTCTTTAATTCCTAGAGTGTCTGGCATCTTCAAAACTCTCTGGCTAACTATGTAGATATAAAGGAATCTTGAATTCTTTTTTGGGAGTTCACCTTTAGATGCTATCTGGAACTCCAGCAAGCAGATATGTTTTTAGTCCTCTTAAGTGTTGTTATATTTTCTTATAAGTACCTGATTTTTTCTAGTTTTATGTAAATTGCCCAAATAGTAACTACCTGGGAATTTCTAAATTCTCCAACCTTCCTTTCCATGTACATTGAAAAATCCAGCTTCTTGTTTCCTGACTATGCAATATTGTTGAAGATGCTTATGGTTTACAGTCCTTCTGACCACCTCTTGTTTTAATTTCTTCTTTCTGCTCAATTCTTTATATTTCACCAGCTATATTGTTTTTCCTTCTCTCTATTCTATTAGTCTAAAACATAATCCAACTTTTTTTCTTTAGTTCCCTCAAAGTATCAATTTAGTTAAAAGTAGATGGGAAAGAAAGGGTAACATTATGGAGAACAGTGACAATATGTACCTTTTTCTGAGCTCTGTGCCATGGGAAAGCAGTAAAAGTTAAGGAATTTCCCACTTTTTTGTGTTTGGGGTAAAGACTAATATGACAAAGGACCATCCTGACCCCACATACTCTGACATAACACCAGTCTCCATTTAAAAAAAATAGATTCAGGGAGCACATGTGACTATTTGTTACATGGACATATTGAGCAGTGGTGGGGACTGGGTCTCAGGTGGCCCAATCCTCATTTAGTGAACATTGTACCAATAGGTAATTTCTGAACCCCAAATCCTTTCCCCACTTCCCTCCTTATTAGGGTCCACAATGTCTATTACTTCCATCTTTGTGACTATTTAGCTCCTGCATGTGAGTGAGAATATGTGGTGTATGGTTTTCTGTTTCTACCCTGTAAAGCCTATGACCCTTTATCTGCCTCTGTAAAGCCTATGACCCCTTTCTTTTCTTTCAGACTTTTCTAATAACATAATCTCTGCAATAGCTTTAATAAACTATCTCCTTACTTATCCAGTGCATTTTGCCTTTCTTATCAGCAAACAATGTAAAAGTAAACACAGTACTATGTATCCTTTTTTTAGAAGTCTTTTGCAGTGGCCTTCCCTGGCACATTTCTTATTCCCAGCTTCCTGCCATCTTGCAAAATTCTTTTTCTGTTTTCCATCTAAAATTTCCCTGTCTCTTTAACATATTGGGTTATTTACCCAATAACCAATGCATTAAATGTCTGAAACTCCAGAACAAAATGAAACCAAATGTCTGTCATTTTCTTTGTTTCTTTATTTCCCCACAACAACACTAGCTGGTACTCTGATGCCAACAGGTTGTCATTTTCCAACAGATAAGTTTATCTCCCCCCACCTCCCCTTCCTCCCTTTTTGCACTTTCTTTGCAGATCACCTTCAAGGTCCTCTCTATTCTCACACAAGTAGCTTATCAAGATGATTTGATAAACAAAAATAGTTATATCCTGAAATATCTGTCACTACTTCTTAATATGCCATTTTTCATTCTCATTAAAAAAACTGAAGACCAGTAGTAATTCAGAACCCCTAGAGCCTAGACTGGCACCTTCAAATTATGTATGAAAATAATAACCATAATTTTAATTAAAATTATTTTACAGTTGTAAAAGTATTTTCAGCTTATCTCATTTCGCAACATTTACCAACAACTTTGGGAAACAGATATTTTCTTCATTGAAGATGATTAAGTATTAAAGAACTTAAGTGTCTTGCTCTTAATTTTATATGGTAAATTGGGGCTAGTATAAGAGCAATGATATAGTCACAGATTTTAACCTCAGAATTTATTCAAGTTGCTGACCTCTGTCTACAGCTCTATTAAATATGCACAAGCAATGATAAGGAAAACATATACTATATAGAAAAAGGGTGAATCCACTGACCATTAGTAATACATACATACATTTGTTTGGAAAGTAATGAGGTTTTTTTTTTTCATCTTTTAAGTAAATATTTATTATGCATCACATTTGCCAAGCATAATGTGAACTGGACAGGCATAAGGTTCTTCAGCCAGGACACTGCAGTAAAGGAGATGATGTAAAACATACAAATAACTACACCATCACAATTGAGCCAAGTGCTACCAAAGAAACAGACTGCCTGAAAGGGATTTCAGAGATGGAGTTATTTAATTGGGGCTCCCATAGAAACAGATCCTAAGGCGAGCCTCCAACCACAGTGGTATATTTGGAGGTACAGGCCCTCTGGTGGGAGAAGTAAGACTGGAAAGGGAAGGCAACCAATGAAAGGACCCTACTTAAGGAGGCATGATGGGAACTGAGTCACACAAGAGAAAGGAAGAGAATGATGCCAAATTCGAGTTCTGGAATTATCTTGCAGAAGGAACTTGCAGCACTCACCCATGGAAGACTCTACCCAAGGGGGGTCAGTTCCCCAGCACTTTGGGACCCATGGCACACACTGGCAGATCAACTTTCCATGATTCTGGAAGCTATTGGTGCAATGAAATGGTTAAGGTTCCAGGAGTATGAGTCATGCACTGCCAGCATGGGCTACAGGGCATAATCTTATTGCATGAGCACTAAGATGGTTTAGATAAAATAGATTTGTATTGTTTTAAATTTTATTTCATTATAGGAATATGGGGTAAAAGTGAGCATCAGCTATATAAGTAGGTTGCATACAGGTGAAGTTTGGGATTCCAACTGGCTCTCACTCCTCCTGGTAATGAACTAAGTACCCTTTGTGTTGTCATGTGCTCATCCCTGTGCTCCCTCCCTCCCTCTCCTAGAAGTGCCCAGTGACTGCTGATCTCTCTCTTGTGTTAATGTGATTAATGCTCAAGACCCACTATGAGTGACAACATGCAATATTCAGTTCTTTGTTTCTGTGATAGTTCACTTAGTTTGACGGTCTCCAACTCCATACAATTTGCTGTGAAATTCATGATTTTGTTCTTCATGTCTGTGTAATACTCTATCATATATATTATGTATATATATATATATCACATTTCCTTTATTCAGTACATTTTCGATGGGCAATAGGGTTTGTTCCATGTTTTTGCTATTGTGAATAGTGAGGCAATAAATATGCATGTGCAGGTGTATTATTTTGTAGAATGATTTGTGTTCCTCCAGGTATATACCCAGGAGAGGGATTGATTGCTGAATCATATGGAAGGTCAATTTTTAGTTCTTTTAGAAATAATCACACTGCTTTCCATAGTGATTGAACTAACTTGTACTCCTACCAACAGTATAGAAGTTTTCCCTTTTCACTACACCCACACTAGCATCGGTTGTTTTTTGACTTATTAATGATAGCCATCCTTACTGGAGTTAGGTGATATCTCATTGTTCTTTTGACTTGCATTTCTCTGATGATTAGTGAGGCTGAGCATTTTGTCATGTGTCTGTATGTTATCTTTGGAGAAGTGTCTGTTTATGTCCTTTGCCCATTTTTAAATGTTTTTTTTTTCTTCCCCTTGTAGATCCTTGTAGGTCCTGGATGTTAGGCCTTTGCCACATACATAATTTGCAAAAATTTTACCCATTCTGTGGGTTTTCTCTTTACTCTCTTGATACTTTCTTTTGTTGTGCAAAAGCTTTTCAGTTTGATGAGGCCCCCCTTGACTATCTTAGCTTTTATGGCATTTTCTTTTGGGGACTTAGTCAAGAATTCATGGCCTAGTCCAATGTGCATAATGGTGTTTTCTACATTCTCTTCTAGAATGCTTATAGTTTAATGTTTTACATATAGGTCTTTGATCTATTTTGAGTTGATGTTGATATGATGATAGGTATGCTTCAATTTCATTCTTCTGCATGTGGACAGCCAGTTTTCCCAAGCACCATTTGCTAAATATGGTCTCCTTTCCCCAATGCTTTTTATTAGTTATTTTGTCAAAGATGAGTTGGTTAAGAGACCATGTTTTTGTTTCCAGAATCTGTCCTATTCCACTGGTCTGTGTGCCTGTTCTTGTACCAATACCAGGCTGTTTTGGTTGCTGTAGCCTTGTAGTAAAGTTTAAAGTCTGGAAGTGTGATACCTCCTACTTTGTTCCTTTTGCTAAGAATTGTTTTGGCTATTCATACTCTTTTCTGTTTCCATATGAATTTCTGTATTGCCCAAATCTGAAAAAAATGATGTTGGTAATTTGATGGGTATTGCATTGAATCTTAGATTGTCTTAGGCAGGATAGATATCTTGACAATATTGATACTTCCAATCCATGAGCTTGGAATGTTTTTCACTTGTTTGTATCATCCTTGATTTCTTTGAGCAGCGTTTTACAGTTCTCATTGTAAAGGTCTTTCATTTCTCTGGTTAGGTAGATGCTGAAGGTATTTCATTTTTTGTGTGGCTATTGTGAATGGGATTGTGCTTTTTATTTTGTTTTGAACCTGCTTGTTGCTGGTACGTAGACATACAACTGTCTTTTCCACATTTATTTTATAACCTGAGACTTTGCCAAAGTCATTTATCAGTGCAAGGAAGTTTTTGACAGGCTCCTTAGGGTTTTCAAGGTATAAAAGCATATCATCTGCAAAGAGGGATAGCTTAACTCTCTCTTTTTCTATTTGGATATCCTTGATCTTCTCTTGCCTGATTGCTCTGACTAGGACTCCAGCACTATGTTGAACAGAAGGGGTGAGAATGGGTATCCTTGTCTTGTTTCTGTTCTTAGGGGGAATACTTCCAACTTCTGCTCATTGAGCAAAATGTTGGCAGTGGATTTACTATAGATGGCTTTTACTGTTTTAAGGAATGTTCCTTTTATGACTAAGTACTCAAGGGTTTTATTAAGAATAAATGCTGGATTTTGTTAAGTGTTTTTTCTGCATCTAATAATATAATTATGTGGTTTTTGGATTTTTATCTGTTAAAGTGCTGTATTATGTTTATGGTCTTGTGAATGTTGAACCAGCCCTGCATCCTAGGAATGAGCCCTACCTGGTCATGATGGGTAAACATTCAGAAGTGTTGTATCCAATTTGCTAGAATCTTGTTGAGAATTTTTGTGTTTATCAGTTAGATTGGCCTGTAATTCTCTTTCCTTGTTGGGTTTTTGCCAGTTTTGATTATCAGTATGATGTTAGCTTTATAAAATGAGTTGAGAAGAATTCCATTGTTCTTGACTGCCTGGAATACATTCAGTAAGACTGATGTCAGCTCCTCCTTGTATATCATTATAGAATTCAGCTGGGAAACCATCTGGTCTGGGGCTCTTTTCAGCAGATGTCTTATGACTGAGTCGATTTCCTGGATTGTTATTGATCTGATTAAAATTTCAATTTCTTCTTGGTTAAGGTTTTGTGATGTCAGAAAGTCCTTCATTTCCTTTAGGTTTTCTAGATTATTTGCATATAGGTATTCATAGTAATCTCTGATAATCTTTTGAATTTCTTCAGAGTTAGTTGTGATGTCTTCTTTTGCATTTCTAATTGTGTTTATTTGGACTTTTTCTCTCTTTGTTGCCAATCTTATTCATGTTTTTCAAAAAAACAACTTTTTACCTTCTTTCTATGCTATTTTTGTCTTCTATGTCATGCAATTGTGATTTTATTCTGGTGCTCTCAATTCTTCTGTTGAAGTTAAGATTTAGATGATCTTGCCTTTCCAGGTCCCCTAGGTGTGACGTTGGGCTGTTTACTTGTGATCTTTCTGTTTTGTTTATGTGTGTGTGCAATGCTATGAATTTTCCTCTTAACATTGCTTGCAAGGCACCCCAGAGATTCTGATAAGGCGTGTCTTTGTTTTCATTTGTTTCCATAGACCTTTTTATTTATGCCTTGATTTTGGTGTTGACCCAAAGGTTGTTCAACAGTATGTTGTTTAGTGTTCATGTATTTGTGTTTTTTGGAGGGATCTTGGTGGTGGTGATATTTATCTTTATTCCACTGTGATTTGAGAAGATGCAGCATATTATTTCAAGCTTCTGAAATTTGTTTTTGCTTGATTTATGTCCCAAAGTGTGATTGACCTTGGAGTACGTCCTATATGCTGATGAGTAGTATGTATACTTGGCAGATGTTGGGTGGAGTGTTTTGTAAATATCTATTACATTTTATAGATATCTATTATTTTGTATATATATATATATATATATATATATATATATATATAGATATACTTTGTAGATATCTATTATTTTGTAGGTATCTATTATTTTGTAGATATCTATTAAAATTCATCAAGTTAAGTTTCTGAGTCTCCTTGTTGGTTTTTTGCCTCAGTGATCTATCTAGAACTATTAGTGGGGTACTTAGGTCTCCAACTATGTTTGTGTGAGAGTCCATATCCTCTCTTAGTTTACTTAGTAATTGTTTTATAAAATCTGATGCTCCTGTGTTAGATGCATATATATTTAAGATGGATATTTCTTGCTGGTGGATTGAGCCTTTTATTATAATGTAGTGTCCTTCAATGTCCTTTTTAACTTTTGATGGTTTGATGTCTGCTTTGTTTGATATTGGAATAGCTATTCTTGCTTTCTTCTGTTTTTCTTTTGCCTGCAAGACTGTTTTCCAGCCCCCAACTTTATGACTATGGTGTCCTTTTCAGTGAGATGAGTTTTCCGGAGGCAGCAGACGGTTGGCCTATGCTTCTTTATGTAGTTTGCTGCTCTATGTCTCTTTAATGGTACATTTAGTCCATTCACATTCAAATTTATTATGAAATGTGAGAATTTCTTACAGTCATAGGGATCTTAGAGGATTGTTTTGTTTCCTTTTTAATTGTGTATTTATATATGTTTCTGTTTTCATTTTTGTGAGTGGTCTGTATGCTCTGTTGACTCTGCTTGCTTGTACTTTTGTGATGGATATGACTATTCTTTTTTTTCCCCTGTGTTCAACATCTTCTTAAGCATCTTCTGAAGGGCTTTCTTGGAGGCAGCATATTCTCTTAGGGATTGAATGTCTAATGGGAAGATGCTCTACTATTTATATGAAAGGAGACTTTATGAATTCAGAGAACTAAGAGATTAGAGTGAATTATAGTGGCTGGAAAAGGATTTATGAAGAGTACAGTATCTGAGTAGAAACCTGAAGGATTTTAGTATTTTAGTAATTCTTGTTAAGGAAACAAGATACATGTCTTGGACTCTGTAATTAGCATACCATATTCCATGGTAATGGTACAGGCTAGGCATAACAAAATGATTAATATTAAATGGCATTGTATCTTAGGGCATGGAAGGTGGTGTGACGCTAATTTGTATAAGGTTGTTAATACTAGTGTGAACAGTTTGGACATTTTCCTCAATGAAGTTGAGTACCAGTGATCTAAAGCAGAGAGATGATATGATACAGTCAATATTTTGGGACAGTTATATGAGTAGCACTATGCAGGGTAGTTTGAAGTAAAATAAAATATTAAACAAAAACTTATTTTTCTCTTCCTAAATCTAACACAACTAGCTCTGTGACTTTGGAGAAGACACTTTAAGCTTCAGATTTCTCATCTGTAAAATTAAGAGGTTGAATGCTTCATTATGATCTAATATTATGAAGTCATCTAAAGGACATATTTTTGATGCACATTTAGGATCTACTGATAATATGCTTATAGTAAATAGTAATTGAAGAAAAAGCATATAAAAATTTCTGTAGAATATTATCTCATTAAAAATAAAACAAAGCTGCTTAAATATATATGGATAATTATTAATATTTTTCACTCTAAAAGGAATGGAAGTAAATGCAACAAAATTATAAGGATTTTATATAAGAAGTTTCTGAAATTATATTTAATATTTTATTCTTTCTAGATAAAATGAAAGTGCTATTTCAAATGAGAAAATATAATAAAAGAATTTTTGTTTTAGATTAAAAGTTGGTATTCTAGAATGTTATAGTATTATTGGCAAGATGAGTTTGGCATTCAAAGTGGGAAGTTGGTAATATGTATTCATAGAAAGATATCTGTGAGAAAATCTCAGGACAATTGGAAGTAATTAGAAGTCCTTAATTAGTAATTAGATGAGGTTTATATCGTATGATTTTTTTTCCCCTTGACTTCTTTTACTGAAGAGGACCTCTGGAGAAATTTTCATTTATTGATCATATCTGACCCATTTCAAATTGATTCTCCTAAATACAATTAGGCTTTGAGTGCTATTTGGCAATTCAATTATATTTATCTATTTGACCTAATAGATACTTTTCACACTGGCTATTCCAAAGTTTTGGCTCTCTCTTTAAGATACTTAATAGCCTACTAAACCTACTAAGTTCTTTTGTTTCTATTTTCATTTATGATAGACATGTCTTAGTAGGGATATACTCAATGTGACCATTAGTCTCCCTCTTGTATTGTTACAATGATTAATGGTGCTTATTTCATTCTGAAAAGTATATCCATTTGGAAAATGAGTGACGTGGTCACCATAACTTAAGGAAACATAGGAAGCTATTTTGTAATTGTGTATAGTTTCCAAGAGCAATTTCAGTGTTGGTGATTCACTAGAAGGATGCCTAGGACCCAGAAAGGGTGTTATACCTACAATTACAGACTTACATGATTACACAATTACTCATTTATTACAACAAAAGGATATAAACTAAAATTAACAAAGGAAAAAGGTGAAAGGGGCAAAGTCTGAGGAATTAGTCACAAGGTCCAAGTGTCCTCTCCCAATGGTGATGCATACATGCACTAATTTCCTAGTAATCATGTGTGATAACAAGGAAGAAATGTTGTTAATCAAGGAGGCTCAGCTGAGCCTAGGTGTTCGGTTTTTATTTGGGATCAGTTACATCTGACAGGTCTTTCTTCAGGATGTGCAGGGTTTGAGCAACCCAGGTCTGCTGAGTTCACACTTTCCTGCATGTGCTTTATATCTGAGAATTCTATTTTCTTATAGCATCTTAAGGTACTTTTATTACTTCATATGTAGGAAAGAAAAGCATTGGTGAATGTTAGTATGATTATCAACAGTCTACAAAGCACCATGCTTAGGGTTTACATCAGTTATTTTATTTCATCTTTACAATAATCCTATCAATGGAGTGTCTCCTACTTTAAGAGATTATCTTGTGTATCTATGTCTAGCTAGTTTCTTCAAAGCCATAAGGCTCATATTTTTCAGGTTCCACCACATCAGGTGGTTGATCAGGTCTTTCTTTAAAATCTCTCCTACCTTAACATGAAGTACACTAACTCCTTTGGCTTTCTTCCTATCTCTTCAATTTGTTCTTTGATTCCTTCATTCTTTTCTACCCCACCTGCCATTCCAGTTGGTGTGTGGAAATATGACAGATTTGATAATTTGAAAATCCTCACGCTATTAAAACATGCTAGATGAGATATAGCAAGTATCCTTTGAAATGTTGAACTGAATTTTCCAGAAATCAAGAGCTTCCTAGAAGTATCATCTCTTGAGGGCAAAGCAGTTGTTAATGTTTTGACTGTCTTGTGGAAGCTAGGGGGCTTGGGTTTTGATAACTATGTGAGGAAGAGGATATAGATCTTAGAAGATGAGGATGGTGAGTAGAAACTTATACCAATATATAAAGCCAGAATTTTCTAATGGCTACATTATCAGTGAAAGAACGGGCTAGGGTGATTTTTATCAGCAAAGAAAAACTGTAAGAAAGCATTGTAATTTGGTCTTTCTATTCTTTTCTGATAATTCATAATCATAAATCTGTACTCACTCAAATAGTATTTGTATTATACTACCTTCATGATCTTGGAAGACTTCAATTTGAGAAAATAACCTGTAAAGCAGTTTAATGGTGTACCATCCCTAGCAGAAGCAATATGCTTTATGTTTTTCAAGTGTCACCACCTGCTCTGAAATTGACAAAGGACAAATACTGCTCTGAAGCGAACAAAGGACAAATTGGAGAGGATGAATTGAAGAGATAGGAAGAAAGCCTAAAACATGAATGCAATTGATGTTAAGGGAGGAGTAACAAGATAAGATCCTTTGGCAGTAGCAAAACCTGTCTAGAAGGAAACCGCCTTCAACACAGGTCTCAAGAGATTCTCAGAACTAAACCCTATTTGAGTTTATATTCTATATTCTATAATGAGTTTATATTCTATAATTTAAAATTTCACAAGTAAATAAGTTGTCATTTTTTACAGAGAGAACAAATATCAGAATTAGACTCTTTTTAAGAACTTTAGAAAATAGAATGATCAGATACAGGCTACAAAATAGTCTCATGTTTTCTAAAGTTATGGCAATCAGGAAATTTTTTTCTACTTGTATATACCTTTCAGAGTGAAATGGGGCATTTTTAAATAACTATATACAGGACAAGAGTTCTAATTTGGCACTGTCCCAGGCCAACTAAGGTCTATAGTTCCTCTATCTAAAATAGATCACCCAAAGATTTTTTACTTTGGCTTACATATACAATGATAAAACTATAAAGTACATTTATTTAAATTCTATTTTATTTATATGTAATTATCATTAATTCAAACTGATCTGTTTTTTAGTTTAATTTGCTAAGTTCTTACTATCTTGCTATTACTTTGACATATTTTTCTTAAAATGATTAGTTAGCAAAAGATACAGATTAAAATAGTAAATAAAAGTCATCACATGGTAATATTGAATAATAAAAAGTAGTGGGAACTTATAATCTATAAAATCAGTAAAACAAATATATAAAGGGTAAAGGTGCTTGTCTGTTTTGCTTTTTTTATGGCTAAAGCTCCTAAAATTTTAACCTTGAGTAAAGCAAGATAAAAATAGGAATGATGGATGGGCATGGTGGCTCAAGCCTGTAATCCCAGCACTTTGGGAGGCTGAGGTGAGAAGATTACCTGAGCACAGGGGTTCAAGACTAGCCTGGGCAACTTGGTGAGACCTCATCTCTACAATAAATCAAAAAATTAGCTGTACATGGTGGCACACGCCTGTTGTTCCAGCTTTTGGGAAGGCTGAGATGGAAGGATCGCCTGAGCCTAGCAGGTCGAGGCTGCTGTGGCCAGGATCATGCCACTGCATTCTAGCCTGGGCGACAGAGAAAGACTCCAGCTCAAAAGAAAAAAAGAAAAAGAAAAAAATAGTAGCAGCGGTAAGAAGAATTGAGGATCCTTGATATTTTTTCATGTAACTGTAAGTTATTTTGTTTATTTTATTTATTCTGTTCATAGATATTATCTGATACATACATTAATTTGAAGTCCCTTGTAATGAATCCTCTAGCAACTGATTGGGAACAGCTACTTTATATAAGAACCTTTCCTAGAAAATGTAGTAGACACCCAAAATAACCTTCTCCAAAGCCATGAGGGTATGTGGAATTAGACTTAAATCTTCATGATAGCAGGGCAGTAGGTGAAAATAAATTAGACTACTGGAATTCTTTCTCTTATTCTAGGAACTAAAGGCTATAAACCGTCTGGCTATTTTTGAAATTCATGAGCTTAAAATAGTTTTACAATTTTAGATATTTGAAAAAAGGGTAAATCAAAATAGAGTAGCATTTTGTGTCAAATTATATGAAATTCCAATCTTAGAGTCTATAAATGGAAATTTTATTGGTATACACTCATGCTCATTCATTTATAATTGTATCTAACTGCTTTTCTGCTACAGTGTCAGAGTTGAGTAGTTGCAACAGAAGCCATATGGTCCACAAAATCTAAAATACTTGCTATCTGGCCCTTTACAGCAAAAGATTGTTGACTTCTGATCTATTTTATTAGGAATATGTTCTCCTTTTTTTGTCTTATGACTTTTATAATCAGAAATTTTTACAAATCAGCAGTGAAACTAGTCTTGCAAAGCAAACTTTTGGTTAATATTATAAGTCACTGAGCAATTCAATTTTATTTCTTTTATTTTTTTTTAAGATGCACAAGAATTTTTCTACCATAAAAGTAAACACTGAAGTTTAAAAGTGATTTATCTTTCAAAATATAACTTCAGACATAGTCAAGAGCATTTTTTTTTCTTCAGAGTCTCACTCTGTTGTCCAGGCTGGAGAGCAGTGGCATGTTCACAGTCACCACACCCTCAACCTGCTGGGCTCAGGCGTTCCTTTTCATTTCAGCCTTCCAAGTTGCTGGATCCACAGATATGCACAACCATGAGTGGCTCATTTTTTTTTTCTAGTCAATATTTTTTATTATGATTTTGTGGGGTACAGTTAAGGGTTAGGTGTACAATTAGGTTTCATTCAGGCACCCTGTTGATAAGAGGTGTTTCCCCACCCCCAGACAGATATTTGCGACTGTTAATCCCATCCCTCTCCCCTGCCATAGTTTCCCAGTACTGTCAGTCATTTTCTTATTACATAGGATGTTCAAGGTCCATTATATGAGTGAGAACATGTGATACTCGGATCTTTGTTTCTGTGAGAGGTCACTCAGTATTATAGACTCTAGTTCCATCCAGGTTGCTGCGAAATTCATGATTTTGTTCTTTTTTATGGCTGCGTAGTATTCCATCATGTATACGTACCACATTTTTTTAATCCAGTCCTCTTTTGATGGGCAGCATGGTTATTCCAGGTTCTTGCTATTGTGAACAATGCTGCGATAAACATACGTGTGCAGGTATCTTTTTTATAGAGTGATTTGAGATCTACAGGGTATATTCCCAGTAGGGGGATTAGGGGTCATATGGAAGGTCGATTTTTAGAGCTTTTAGGAATCGCCACACTGCTTTCCACAGAGGTTGCACTAGTTTACACTCCCACCAACAGTGTAGAAGTGTTCCCTTTTCACCACACTCTCTCCAGCAGCTGTTATTTTTTGAGTTGTTGATAATTGCCATTCTGACTGGAGTTAGGTGGTATCTCAGTGTGGTTTTGATTTGCATCTCCCTGATGATTAGTGAGGTTGAACATTTCTTCATGTGTTTGTTGGCTTGCTTGGGTGTCTTCTTTTGTGAAGTATCTGTTCATATCTTTTGCCCATTTTATAATGGGGTTTTTTGTTTTTTTCTTTTTAGCACGTTGGAGTTCCTTGTAGATCCAGGATGTTAAGCCTTTGTTAGACCTGGAGTTGGCAAATACTTTTTCCCAGTCTGTAGGCTGTCTCCCTGCTCTCTTGATGGTTTCTTTGGCTTTGCAGAAGCTTGTCAGTTTAATAAGGTCCCACTTGTCTATCTTCTCTCTTATGACCTGTGGGTTTCGGGTTTTGTTCAGGAATTGGATGCCAGTTCCGATTTCCATGAGGGTCTTTCCTTCCTTTTCTAAGGTTCTTATGGTTTGAGGTTTTACATTTAGGTCTCTGATCCATTTGGAGTTAACCTTTGTGCATGGGGATAGATAGGGGTCCTGTTTCAATCTTCTGTATGTGGTCAACCAGTTTTCCCAGCACCATTTACTGAATAGGTTCTCCTCTCCCCAGTGGTAGGTGGTGGGGGCTTTGTCGAAGATGAGTTGGTTGAGAAATTGAGGTTTTGCTTCTGGAATCTCAATTCTATTCCATTCATCTATATGCCTGTTCCTGTACCAATACCAAGCTGTTTGGATGATTGTAGCTTTATAGTAAAGTTTGAAGTCTGGTAATGTGATACCACCTGCTTTGATGTTTTTTTTTTTGCTGAGGATTGTTCTGGCTATTCTTGGACATTTGTGTTTCCATATGAATTCCTGTGTTGTTTTTTCCAGGTCTGAGAAGAATGTTGCTGGTAATTTGATGGGTATTGCATTGAATTTGTAGATTGCCTTAGGTAAGATGGACATCTTCACAATGTTGATTCTTCCAATCCATGAGCATGGGATACTTTTCCACTTGTTTGTGTCAGCTTTGATGTCTTTGAGCAGTGTTTTGTAATTTTCATTGTAAAGGTCTTTCACGTCTCTGGTTAGGAAGATGTCAAGGTATTTCATTTTTTTGTGGCTATTGTGAATGGAATTGTGCTTTTTATTTGGGTTTCTGTTTGTTTATTATTGGTGTAGAGAAATGCGATTGTCTTTTGTACATTTATTTTGTATCCTGAGACTTTGCCAAAGGCCTTTATCAATGTAAGGAGGCTTTTGAAGATTCTCTTGGGTTTTCAAGGTACACAATCATATCATCTACAAAGAGAGATAACTTGACTTCCTCTTTTCCTATTTGAATACCTCTGATTACCTCCTCTTCTCTGATTGCTTGTGCCAGGACTTCCAATACTATATTAAACAGGAGGGGTGAGAGTGGGCATCCTTGTCTAGTTCCACTTTTCAGGGGAATTGGTTCCAATTTTTGTCCATTTAGGAGTATGCTGGCTGTAGGTTTCTCGTAGATGCTTTTACTATTTTGAGGAATGTTCCCCGTATGCCTAGATGTTCAAGGGTTTTTATCAAGAAGGGGTGCTGGATTTTATCACAAGCTTTTTCTACATCTAATGATCTGATCATGTGCTTTTTGTTTTGACATCTGTTGATGAATTTAATTACATATATGATTTTAAGAATGTTGAACCAGCCTTGTATCCCAGGAATAAAGCCTACTTTGTCATGGTGGATGATTTTTGAGATGTATTCTGAATCCAGTTTGCTAGGATCTTGTTGAGAATTTTAGCATGTATGTTCATCAAAGATATTGGCCTGTAGGTTGGGGGTGGTCCTTTTTGCAGTTTTGAGATTTACTTAAGGGGGGAGCTGTGATTCAAAATCTATCTGCCGGTCCTGGTATTCGCTGACAGGTGTGTGAATAATCTGGAACCTACTTCCCATTGCCTTGGAATCCGTCCATGCAGTGGGGCTGTAGGTTTACTCCCTGAAATAAAATGTGATTAGCAGAGGGGAGAGAATGGAGCAGACATTGGGTTGAAGAGGGGGGGTGGAGAGATAGAGGAGTAAGGGGGGAAACAAATGAGTGTGTCAACAAATAGAGAGAGAGGCCTATACTGAAACAGAGAAAAACAATAGACCACAGCTACAGATGAACCAACTCTCATACAAAAAAAAATAAAACATATAGTGATGCTAACATACAAGCTAACCAACCACCTTATTAGTGTGCTGTTCCTCTATACATAGATATGGTTTACAGAGAAGAAAAGAGAAGAAAAGGAAGAGGAAAAAAGAAAAAAAGGAACAATACAGTAGGAATAGAATTAAGTCATTAAACTAACAGAATCAATGAAGCACACTCTGAGACATTTCGTTTAAGTCCAATGTCCTTTCAGGTCTGATTTATATTTTTCTTTTCAAGCTGGTAAATTAGTTTGCAGTTAGGGTCAGTTGCCCCTGGTCTGCTGTGAAGGACAGTTCAGATCACCCTCTGTTCACCACTCTGGCCTATGTCTTTATCAAGCTTGTTTCTCCCGTTTTGGTGTTGTTACCTTGAATCGCCAACAGGTGGTGCTATCTCAGCTGCTCGCCCCAGAGGGGGTGGGGTCGGACAGGGACGGCAGAGGCTGAAGATGGCAAGAGGGCTGCCTGCCTCAGATGTCAGGAGACTTATGGCAGGCAGGATGTCTCGGTCGCAGGAAAGCTGGCTGCGATCCCAGCAGATCTTCCCTGAAGGGGCTTCAAGGACTGAAGTCATGGATTGCCTCCGGCCCAGGTGGTGCGATGTGCTACTGGTAGTGGTGGCGGTGGCAGCAGCAGCAGCAGCATCTGCGCTGCAGTGGTTGTCCAGTCCGCTGTGATGCCCCAGTGGTGGCAACGGCCAAGCTCTGTATGAAGAGCAGGCTGCGATGTTGGGGTCCGTAGCCCCTGGGGCGAGAGTCAGAGACGCACTGCAGTTCTCCTTTGCAGAGGTTTTCACAGACCGGCTTGCTCCATCGCCATCTTGCTGGAAGTCCTCGCAATTCAATTTTCTTTCAATGCGCTAGCATTTCTGTTTTTTCTAACTTATAGTTCTAATATCTGGCATCCAAAGTATACTTTAATAGGATTTCCTTTTAACTAAATTGTTTAGACAATGACAAAATAGTAATATTCACATGAAAACCATGAAACATATTTTAACATTTCATGATTATTATGAGTATATCTTCTCCCTTGAAGTAATACTCTACATTTGTGCTTCCTGATTCAGGTAATTCTACCACAAAATCAAGGATGCAAGTACTTTCATTTTTTCTGATCTGTCAACCTTAGAGGATTGAATTATGTTCTTAGGCTTTTAAATTTATGGTAGCAAGGGGCAGTAGCAGCTTTAAACTTCATGTCCTCACATGACAATGAAGAAATGTTGAAATGGGGAGTACTTAATTGAGTAACTCTTTTACAAAGGATAAAACTTCTCTGAATCATCCTGGAAGAATTCCCCTTATGTCTTATTAGCTATGATTTTAAGGCATGACTGTATCTAAATTTTCCATTGGGAAATATTAAATAAAACAAATCAAAGTTCATTCTCTTGGGATATTGAATAGATATTTGAAAATCTGAGTAAAATCAACAACCGTAAACAAAGATGAAGTAACAGCTGTTAAACAGGAAACTAAAAATATATGCCCTATCTTTTAAATGTATGTGTATGTTTCTGTAAATTTTCATGTAAAAATGCATGCTCTGTCTTGAAGTAAAATTAAAAAGCATGTAAATTAAGAAAATATAAGCTTCATGAAATTCTTAAAGAGACAGACTCTCCTGGGGGAAAAAGTTGCTCCTTAGAGCATACACATATGAAAATAAAAATGATCCTGCTTTCTCACTTAAAAAAAATAAATAAATAAACAGGCATTTAAAAAATGATCCAAATGTAAAAGAAAAGGAAAAGTAATTTAACAGATTAGTATGGCCAGATAATTAACAAAGAAAGGTCCTTAAATATGTAAAAAGTTCAAGTACAAAGGATGTTAAGGAAGGCATACAACCAAAAATACTTGAACAGAAATTAAATCATATGCCTTGTTCTGACCTCTTTGGTTCTCTTAACAATTTAGTCGGTTGCTGAAACTACATGGGTATAGTTAGAAGTTTGACAACATGGATTAAATCTCCAGTATTACCACTATTAATAGTTGTGGGACCTTGGGCAAGTTGCTTAATAAACATAATTTTTGAGCTCCTCATTCAATAAATAGATATAATAAAAGTACCTAATATGAATTTTTGATGTTTAACTGTAATAACATGCGGTTTATGGAAGATTCTGATACTTGGTTAACATAATACCTATTTCCAATACCTCTTATGACTTGCTGTCTCTACTATGGAGTCTAGAAAACTTAGTACTCTCTTTTCCACTCTTTCTTATTGCAAGGGTTGATTATGTAACACTCTTTCTGGCTATGAAGCCCTAAGGAGAAGTGTTATTTCTGTAAAATATTTTGCTTTTTATACAAAAACAGAGAGATTGTTCATGCTATCCTTCTCCCATATTTCTTGACTTTAAAATAAATTCATTCATGAATTTAACATATACTTATTAAATGCCTACTATGAGACAGGCACTGTTCTAGGTACAAGGGCACCTAGAACTTAGAAGCACAATTATAGGCACAATCTTTTATGTGTACTCCATGACTGAATTAAAATTACTTCTCAGTATTTTTCTTTCTTTCTTTCTTTCTTTCTTTCTTTCTTTCTGTCTTTCTTTCTTTCTTTCTTTCTTTCTTTCT
>NW_007253748.1:795462-808208 GCF_000164805.1 Carlito syrichta | reverse complement strand
GTTGCCCAGGTGGGTCTCGAACCTGCGGGCTCAGGCAATCCACTCACCTCAGCCTCCCAAGGCACAGGATTACAGGGTGAGCCACCGAGCCCGGCTCAGTATTTTTCTTTATGGAAAAAGTTTTGTATCTTTAATTTCTGCTGAGAGGGGAAATTATTGAAGTTCACCTGTTAAGTTCAGTAATCACATTGTGAGCATGCTGCAAAGGAGGTTCCAGTGGATAAAGTCGAGGAACAAATATTTTTTTTAGTATGTTTATCTTTAAAATCTATAAACTTAATATGAATATTTCAGAAAAGTTATATATATCTTTGTTTTTAAACTGTTTATGATGTCCTTTAATTTGGAAAGTAAGAGATACTTATTTAGATTGTTATGTGTGTTCAAGGTAACAATATATTGAAGACTTAGCAATAAAATAATTATACTGTCTATACGTAACATGAATATGCCTATCTCATAAGTTCTTATTCAGCCACACTTCATCTATTGTTATCAAATGACTATCTGTGTGGAAATGCTACACCTGATCTAAAGGTTGTAACATTACAAAGAAATCAGCTATTAGAACATCCAAGAACATAGAGCAAAAGATGAGGTGCTCATGACCCCAAAATAAATCAGCTCAAACAATTGTCATCTTCTCCTACTATGTCTTTTATGAAAGATTAGAAATCCAGATGTTAATGTTAACTCTTTATTTTTCAAACAAGCAATGAAATTTTGAGAACTTTTGTTAGTCTTTCAGCTGCTTTTTAACTGACTCAGAGAAATGGTTTGTAAAGATATAATCATATGCACATATGGTATGAACTTTCCCCAAGTTTTCTTAATTGAATTTTAATCTAGGCTCATTGAACACTAAAGTCCTATATAAATCAACATAAGACTGTTTTAGTTACTTAAGTTTACTAAATTCTAATAGAACACAGCATTTTCCCCATAGATATTAAGATAACAGCTCTTCTGGCACTATATTTATGACAGTATTAATTTTGTTAAAGCTCTTTCATAGTATAAATGTATATTTTATTTTTATTTGAGTCAGAGTCTCACTCTGTCATCCAGGCTGGAGTGCAGTGGCATGCTTACAACCACTGCAGCCTCAACCTGCTGGGCTAAGGTGATCCTTTTACCTCAGCCTTCTAAGTAGCTGGAACTACAGGTGCACACTAGCATGCCTGCTAATTTATTTATTTATTTATTTAGTTAGTTATTTAGTTAGTTAGTTAGTTCTTGTAGAGATGAGGTCTCACCAAGTTGTCCAGGCTGGTCTGGAACCCCTGGGTTCAGGCAAACCTCTTGCCTCGGCCTCCCGAAGTGCTGGGATTACAGGCTTGAGCTACTATGCCTGGTCTAAATGTATATTTTAATGAAATATATCAAGTTGTGATGTTTGTATAATTGTAGCACAGTTTTATAATTGTAGCATATATGAGATTATTTTTATAAAATCAACAACTAAGGGGAAAATGAAGAGAGAAACATGCCTTGAGTTTTTAAAATTATCTTTTGTACAGAACTTTATAGATTGACTTAAAATGGGGAATAACATGGAACTTCTGAGAAAACTGGTGATGGAACAGGTTGGACTATGAGAGTCTCTGCAAAAGCAAGTGTCCATAAAGACTGTGTGAGTGTGTGCTGGTAGGTGAGTGAAAGTCTGTCTGAGGGGAGACTTGGGCTCATGCAACTGAGACTCTCCTCCAGAGGTGACTGCAACACCCTACCTCCCTTGTAGGGTGCACCCAGGTGCACAGGACCATCTGCTGTTCTCAGGGCTCTCTTGAGAGGAGGCAGAGGGGAACAGCCACCCCTCAGCATTGGCACCTGGCCCACACCATCACCTGCAGCAGCAGACCTGGCACAAGAAGGCAGGTAGTGGAAATCTGGAATTTAGCTCAAGTGCTGCTGGATTGACCAGATACTTGCATTGTCCAGCCCAGCTCCACCCAGACTCCATCTTGGGACACAGAAGTTATTATCTCATCAGACTGGGAGAGACAGACTCCCCTCCCCCATGCTTGAACAGGCACAGACACATTAATTCTGAGTGGGAGAGTTGACAGCAGCAGCAGAGAGTAGGGTGAGTCTGGATCTGATCCATTCTCCTCCCACAGTAGTCTGTGGGGCATATGACCCATGCTGAGAGCAACCCTATCAGCCTGTGCTGAGAGTGGAGAGAAAAGGCTGGAGATCAGAGCTACTCCCAGGCTGCTCGAGAGTAAGGTTTTTTTGTTTTGTTTTGTTTTAGTTTTAACTTTTTTATCTTCTCTCTTTCTGGGGTTTTTTTTTTTTTTTTTTTTAGCATTTTTACACTTGTTTTGTTTCTGTTATTTTAATTTTTTCTTAGATTCTCTGATTATGTATGGGTATTTTTGAGAGAGAGTATACTAATGAGGGTTTTTGTTTGTATGATTGTATGTTTTTATCTGTTTTTTCTGTCTTTGTCTCTCTGTTTATTTGTTAGTTAGTATGCCTGCTTTCCCTCTTCTTCTTCTCTCTCTTAACTTCCTTTTCATCTTCCTCCTTTTTTCCATTCTTTTTCCTTTTCTTATCTTATTTTGCTTTCAGGGGGGCAAACAGACACGCACACTGCATGGAAAGATTGTAAGGCAGTGGGAAGTAGATTCTAGAGGGCCCATACACCTGTCAGCAGATACTGAGATCTGCAGATAGCTTCTGAATCACAGTTCCCCACTCAATTAAATCTCAAAACTGCAAAAAGCATAGGCCCCCACCCCTAGTCCAGCTTCAGAACTGAACAAAACCAGAGGATCTACATAAGGAAGAATAGGAGATTGAGCAAACAGAAATAAAAGCTATCCCCCATCACTGAACAACAGGAATAACCTTTCACATCTTAATAATTACCCTGAATGTAAATGGACATGGCCTAAATGCACCATTGAAAAGAAATAGAATGACAAATTGGATAAAATATCATGACTCTACAATATATTATCTTCATGTGACTCATCTCACCAGAAAGAACACTCATAGATACAAAGTAAGAAGATGGGAAACAAAATTTCAGGTGAATGGAACATGAAAGAAAGCAAGAGTTGTGATCTTAAAATCAGACAAAATAATATTTAAGCTATCCAAAATTTAAAAGTATACAGAAGGTCATTACATGATGATAAAAGGCTCAATTCATCAGCAAGAAAAATTTATTCTAAACATATATGCATCCAACATAGGATCACCAACTTTCATAAAACAGCTTCTAGTTAAACTAAAAAAAATATACTGACTCTAGCATTATCACACCTGAGGACTTAAACACCCCACTAACAGCCCTAGATAGATCATCAAGACAAAAAGTTAACAAAGATATCCAGAACCTCAACGTAATGCTTGACCAAATGAATTTACTTGATACCTAAAGAAAACTCTACCCAACAACCACAGAATATGCATTCTACTCATCACCACATGGAACTTACTGTAAGATCAGCCATATCCTTGGCCATAAATCAAGCATAAACAAATTCCATTAGATTGAAATTCTGCCATGTACCTTCTCAGACCACAGTGGAATAAAAATAAATATCAACACCAACAAGTTTCCTCCCATACCCACAAATACATGCACAGTAAACACCATGATGCTAAACAACTCCTGGGTCAACACAGATATCAAAATAGAGTAAAAAAGATACCTGGAAACAAACAAAACATCTTACCAAAATCTTTGGAATGCCATAAAAGCAGTCCTATGAGGGGAATTTATATCTTTATGAACACACATGAAGAAAATGGAAAGATCACAAGTTAACAGCCTACCAAATTACCTAAGGAAGCTGGAAAAGCAAGACCACCAAAACCCTAACTTCAGCAGAAGAATCCAGAACACCAAAATAAAAGTCCAAATTTAGGACATAGAAGACAAAAATATAATACAAAAATCAATGAAAGCAAAAAGTGTTTTTTTGAAAGGATAAACAGGATTGATGAACCCCTATCTAGACTGACCAAGAAAAAGAAAGAAAAAGCCAAAACAAACACAATCAAAAATGCAAAAGAAGAAGTAATAACTGATCCTGAAGAAATACACAAGATTATCAGAGATTACTATGTACCCCTGTATGGAAACAAACTAAAAACCTAAATGAAATGGAGGACTTTCTTATATCACACAACATCCCCATGTTGAAACAAGAAGAAATCAAGACCCTAAATAGACCAGTAACAACCTAGGAAATGGACTATGTCATAAGAAAACTACCTACCAAAAAAAATCCCTGGGCCTGGTGACTTTCCAACAGAATTCTGCAAAACGTACAAGGAGGAGCTGATACCATTCCTATTGAAAGTATTCCAGGCAATTGAAAAAGATGAAATTCTCCCCAAATCATTTTATGAAGCTAACATCACATTGATACCCAAGCCAGGTCAAGATCCAGCAAAGAAAGAGAACTGCAGGCCAATATCCCTGATGAACATAGTTGCTAAAATTCTCAACAAGATACTAGCAAACTGGATCCAACAACACATCTCAAAAATCATCCACCATGACCAAGTAGGCTTCATCCCCGGATGCAGGGCTGGTTCAACATCTGCAACACCTTAAACATAATTAATTACATCAACACTGCAAAGACAAAAACCATGATTCTATCATTAGATACGGAAAAAGTTTTTGATAAAAATCCAGCACCCCTTCTTGATAAAAACCCTTGAACATCTAGAGATAGATGGAACTTACCTCAAAATTGTAAGTACCACCTATGAGGAAGTCACAGCCAACATACTGCTAAACAGACAGAAATTGGAACCATTTCCCCTTAAAACTGGAACGAGACAAGGATACCTCCTCTTACCCCTCCTGTTAAACATAGTTTTGGAAGTCCTAGCTAGAGCGATTAGGCAAGAGAAAGAAATCAGGTGTATCCAAATAGGAAAAGAGTAAATTAAGTTATCCCTCCTTGCAGATGACATGATTCTATACCCTGAAAATCCAAGAGAATCTGTAAAAAACCTCCTTGTACTGTTAAAGGACTTTGACAAAGTCTCATCATGTAAAATAAATGTTCAAAGAAGTTGCATTTCTATACACTAACCAAAAAAAATAGAAACCAAATAAAAAGCACAATCCCACTCACAATAGCCACTAAAAAAATGAAATACCTTGGTATCTTCCTAACCAGAGACATAAAAGACCTTTACAATGAAATCTACAAAGCACTGCTCAAAGAAATCAAAGATGACACAAACAAATGGAAAAATATTCCATGCCCATGGATTGGAAGAATCAACGTTGTTAAGGTGTCCATTCTACCCAAAGCAATCTACAGATTTAACACAATACCCATTAAATTACCTGAAGCATTGTTCTCAGACTTGGAAATGACACTACAGGAATTCATATGGAAACATAAATGACCACAGATAACCAAAAATCCTCAGGGGAAACAAACAAACAAACAAACAAAAACAAAGCAGGAGGTATCACACTCTCAGACTTTAAACTTTATTATAAAGCTACAGTAATCAAAACAGCCTGGCATTGGTACAAGAACAGGCATATAGGCCAATGGACCAGGATAGAGATTACAAAAGCAAATCTTCAATTTCTCAACCAACTCATCTTTGACAAAGCCTCCACCACCAACCACTGGGGAGAGGAGAACTTATTCAGTAAATGGTGCTGGGAAAACTGGATGACCACATGCAGAAGATTAAAACAAGACCCCTACCTATCACCATACACAAAAGCCAACTCTAAATGGATTAGAGACCTAAATGTAAAACCTCAAACTATTAAGAACCTTAGAAAATGCAGGAGACACCCTTATGGAAATTGGAACAGGCAACCAATTCCTGATCAAAACCCTAAGTGCCCATGCCATAAAACATATGATAGACAAGTAGGACCTCATCAAACTGACAAGCTTCTGCAAAGCCAAAGAAACCATCAAGAGAGCAGGGAGATGTCTGCAGACTAGGAAAAAATATTTACCAACTGTATATCTGACAACAGCCCAACATCTAGGATTGACTAGGAACTCAAACATGCCAAAAAGGAAAAAAACAAGCAGCCCCATTACAAAGTGGGCAAAAGATTTGAATAGACACTTCTCAAAAGAAGACAAATGAGCAGCCAACAGATACATGAAAAAGTTCTCAACATCACTAGTCATCAAAGAAATACAAATTAAAACCACACTGAGATATCACCTAACTCCAGTCGGGATGTCAATCATCAATAACTCAAAAAACAACAGATGCAGGAGAAGTTATGGGGGAAAAGTAACTCTTCTACACTGTTTGGTGGGAGTGTAAACTAGTACAACCTCTGTGGAAAACAGTTTGGTGATTCCTAAAAGATCTAAATATCGACTTTACAAATGACACTACATTCTTCCTACTGGGAATATATCCAGAGGAACTCAAAACACTCTATGAAAAAGATACCTGAACACATATGTTTATTGCAGCATTGTTCACATGATGGAACCAACCATGCTGCCCATTGAAAGAGGACTGAATAAAAAAAATATGGTACATATACACAATGGAATATTACACAGCCATAAAGAAGGACAGAATTATGAACTTGGATGGACTTAGAGGCTATAATACTGAGTGATCGATCACAGAAACAAAGAACTGAGTATCACATGTTCTCACTCATAAGTGGACCTTGAACAATTATTGTAATACTATAAGAAAAGGATTGTCAGTAGTGGGAAATTGCTGGGGGGAGGAGATTAGCAGTAATGGGATTCTGTGGCGGGGGAGGGGGGAATACCTCATCAATAAGAGTACCTGCATAATGAACATTTGTATACTTAACCCTGAATTGTACCTCACATCTTTAAAATTAAAAATTAAAAAAAAATTTAAAAACTGGAATAGCATTAAATATGCCATAATTGATTTTTAATGATTTGAATTTAGTTTATTGGACCAATTAAGGACTCTTTTCTGCACATTTTTAGTTTTGTGCAGTAGTTTCTGAAAGAAGGTGATGATGGCTTATATTTGGCTGAAAACAGTTCTGGTTTAGGCCCATGTTTTGAAGTATCAATACAAGTTCATAAATTATACCATACTTACAGGCACATTTTCTGAATTTCTACTTACACCATTGGTGGCCTGTTTTAGGTTGGCTAAATAAGCAATTTTATAAATAACTATTTCTTGAAGTGTCAGCACAACCAGAAAGAATGGAAATAGCATTGGTAATTGAAGTGACACTTTTGAAAGCATTGTAATACTCTTTTATATGAAGAACAGATGATGAAAAAGAAAGGAATTTGCTGGAGTCTTCCATTCGAACCTTGCCATTTTTTTGAAAGAGTATTTATTTAAAAAAATTTTTTTTTCTTTATTTCAGTAGCTTTAGGGTGTACAAATAGTTTTTGGTTACATGGTTGCATTGTACAGTGGCAAAGAAGTCTGGGCTTGGCAGAGCTCAGTGGTAATCCCAGCATTTTGAGAGGTCAAAGTTAGGGGATTGCCTGAGTTCACTGGTTCAAGAACAGCCTGGGCAACTTAGCAAGACCTCATCTCTACAATAAATCAAAAAATTAGCTGGGCATGGGTACAATGGGCTGTAGTTCCTGCTACTTGGAAGGCTGAGGCAGAAGGATTGCCAGAGCCCAGTAGGTCAACGCTGGGGTGGCCGTGAGCATGCCACTGCACTCCAGCCTGGGAAATGGAATGAGACCAACTCAAAAGAAAAAAAAAAAAAGAAGTCTGGACTTTAAGTGCACCTAACATGCCCACCTGTGAACATTGTACCAGATAGGTGATTTTTCATCCTTCCACCATTTCTCCCCCTCCCCATCCTGAGTCTCCAATGTCCATTCTATAATTCTCTATACCTGTGTAGAGCCTTAGGTGAACTCCCACTTGTAAGTGAGAACATGCAGTGATTGGTTTTCTGTTCCTGAGTTAGTTCACTTAGGATGATGTTCTCCAGTTCCGTAGAAGTTGATGCAAAAGATATGGTTTCATTCTTTTTGACAGCTGAATAGTCTTCCATAGTGTATGTATACTACATTTTCATTATCCATTCATTGATTGATGGGCATTTAGGTTAATTCCATGTTTTTGCAATTGTGAATTATACTGCGATGAACATACAGGTGCAGATCACTTTAAAAAGTAGTGGCTTTATGAAATCTATGCTTCTAGACACTTGTGGCTAATTTTATCACTCTAGTCTGGTTTCTTTAGTATATTTTCTGTACCTTTTACCTGAATTACTTCTTTGCCATCCTCCTTAGGAGGAGCTATGATGTGAAATGTAGCAAGGTTTTGCGTTTTTTATCTGTGGGTTAATTTCAGGCCTCCTCACCCTTCTCCTGTGTTTCAAACTCCTCATGAGTGTCTGTCTACAGAAAATACCATCTAAAATACAGCAAGCAAGCAAAAAACAAAACAAAACTTATTTCTTTAAAAGTCTTCTGGAAAACTTTTGGGTTTTTTGAGTTGAAGTCTCACTCTGTCGCCCAAGCTGGAGTGTGCTAGCACGCTCATGGCCACCCCAGCGTCGACCTGCTAGGCTCCCACGATCCTTCGGTCTCAGTCTTCCAAGTAGCTGGAACTACAGGCATGCGCTACCACGTCCCGCTAATTTTTCGATTTATCGTAGAGGTGAGGTCTCACCCCGGGCTGTTCTCGAACTCGTGGGCTCAGGCAATCCTCTCACCTCAGCCTCCCAAAGTGCTGGGATTACAGTCTTGAGACTCTGCGCCTGGCCTGGAAAACTTTGTATCAAAGAAATGTGTGTGTGTGACTGGGGCGGGGGGAGAGCGGTGTGCAGGGTGCAGGGAGAGGGGACAGAAAGAGATTTTTTTTTCCTCACATGAAATTTCAAAATACTAATAAAAGTAAAAATGTTATCAGTGGAATGGAAAGTTATTTGTCAATATTTAGAAATAAATGAACTTCTTGACATCAAATTCTCTAATTAACTTCTCTAATTAGCCATATTTTCTCTTATTGTGCAATATAACTCAATTGTACATGTTTTAGACTTATCGCAGCCACTATGATATGAGATTTTTTTAATTAAAAGATAAGAGTTTGAAGAGAATATAAATGACTAGGTTTCTTGCAACTGTGGCCAATTATAGGCAATACTGTTTGCTATTGATGGAATTCTCTGTTTCACACTTTATGGTCATCTGAAAATATTACATGCTGAACTGATGGACTGTTGTCTGACTAGATAATCATATGTGTTTGCTAAAGATGACTGATTATGCAAATCAAGAGAGCACATTTCCATAACATTCAAACTCAAAGATGATATAAATAGCTTTTTGATGTGAACTATTTAACTGTAATTTATTTTGATTTTTTTAATAACAGTAGAAAGAAGTCTTTATTTTAATCCTGTCTCTGCTTTTATTGGTGCTTTTTAACCAGTATTATAGCTAAGATTTTCATCACAATTTCAGAATGAGTATGTTGAAAATAACTCAAGAAATTATGGAACTAATGTGACTATTGTAGAAATCAAAATTTTCCAAAATATTTTACATGAGCACTAGTTCTATAAGGAAAATTATGAAAACAACAATAAAAAAAGAAATCCATGATCAAATGTGTCAGAAATGCAAACACTGTATTGGTTCTTTGTGTATCAATTAGCATATCACAGGGTCTGATACAGCTTACAATAGAGAAACCTGCTTTTACCTTGTTTAATCCAACTTTTCCCAAATTTGTTTTACCATGGAGTACTTTATAGTGGTTGATATTAACTAGCATTTTGTAAAAACTTTATTCTACACAAAAAGTCTGGGGGAATATGACTTCAATGCTTCAAAAAACTAGAGTTTTATTTTGTGTGTGTGTGTCTGGTATAATAGACATTGTCATCTTTATCCTTCTTCAGCCTGAGTAATACACAAGACTCATTCTGAAAATTAGCTATAGATAATCATACTCAGATAAAAGATGGTTTATTTTAATTTTTAAATGGTTTATTAAGGAAAATAAATATTTAGAAAGGTAAGTATAAAGCTAATATATTAGCTTAACATATAGATACTGTATCAATATAAAAATATATGTATACCTATAGTATATGCCTAGTATATTTATTTATGTGATTTTACACTTTTAATAACATTTTACTGTCGAAATAAAACTGTAAATAATTTTGTATTTGATTTTTACCTATTCCTTCTGATGACTTTGTGAATTTCAAATACATTTAAAGACTCAGATATTTCAGAATGAAGCATAACTTCCTTCTTTTTTTAACTCTATCTCTAACTTGGTAAAAACATATAGTTTTAGAAACCCAAATCACAGGGATGAGAACAGTGTTTAACAATGTTTCCATTTTCAATGTACATGGTTGTTCACACTTCTTACCAAGCTTATGAAACATCACAGCACACTGAAAGAAAAGAATCAGTTGGGGGAAGCATCTGGTTGCATAGTTATATTGTGTGTATGCATATATGTATGTTTATATTATGCAAGTGTGATGATGTACACAGTCCTAAATCAAATTCCACAGAAGAGCTTAGAGAGTGCAATAGCCTTTTGTCTTATTCCTTCAAATCACCAGAGACAGACTTTAAAAATTACCCAGTGGCGAGTCAAATAAAATGCAAGGATTATATTTTTTTTCCTGTGGTTCCAAATTTATGATCTTTAGTTTTCTCACAGTAGACTAATTTGGGCATAAGAATTGCTTGGTTTTTCTTTTCTACATTCCATTATTTGCTTAAATTTTGTCACATTTTAATTAGCTTCAGATTAGAACATTATTTTCTTACATGGTTACTTGAAACAATCTTTTTAAAAATTGTGGTAAATACACATAAGATAAAACCTCACCTTAGCCATTTTCAAGTGTACTATTCAGTAGCATTACATACATTCATATTGTATGCTGTTATCACAATTCCTCTAGCCACAGAACTCTTCATCTTGAGAAACTTGAAACTTTACCCATTAGTCAATAACTCCCTTTGCCTGTGGCAACTACCATTCTACTTTCTTTCTCGGACTTTGACATGTCTAGACACTTCATATAAGTTCAATTCTACAAAGTATCTACTTTTTTTCTTGAGTTGATTCTCGTTTTTTCCAAAGTTTCAATTGTTTTTTTTTAAACCCTGAAGATCTCTTTCTAGAGTTCATTGATTTCGTTTTTATTTGAATTGGTTTTTCTCTAAGCCTTATTTGTATTAAACCCGGGTTTTCATTTTATTGAGGTAATGGCAGGACTTTATATTTCAGTATATCTTCATTTTGTTTCTACATTTTCCCCCTGTTGTCTTCGAGAATCTGATTTTGCTTTTGCAAATAAAGTCAGATGACATTTTGAATTTTTTTCCTTTGGTGGATAACTTGTCTTCCTTTCTGTGGAAATACTAGAATTTAAAAAAATTCTTGATATTCTACAATTTCATAGTAATATATTTATAGCAGAGTATTTTTCAATGTCTGTACTTAGGCCTTTACATTTTTATGGGTCTTTTAAATTTGAAGTGTCTGTCCTTTCTAGTCACCTATGTTTTATAATTTTTTGAGCATTTTTAATTTTGTCTTTGTAGAAACATGGATTTTGGACTTACCAGAATTTGTATTTAAAAAAATTATCTTTCATCTTCTCTCTCTATCTCTGTCCTTTTGCTCTAAATTCTGTAAGGATTTTTGCAAGGTATTTCTCTTATCTCATGACTTTTCATACCAACAGTTATGCTCTTACAGTAGTACATTTTTGTTCTCTGAATGCTCTTTGTTTTATAAATACAATATTATTGTGACTGTATTTTATCATAATACTTAATTTTTAAAAATTCTATTTTTTCTTAAGCTATTTATTTTTTCTTTGATATCAGTTTTCCTATTTGTTTTGGGCTGTGTCTTGTTCTTCTCATGTGCCCAGTAAACATTGGTGTGTTTATATTGAAGAAAAAAAAAGATAACATCTACCCAGTTTGGGTGCTCTTTGGGTACATAAAAATAAGTAGTATTTTTCTCTTCTTGGTCTATCTTGCAACTTTATAAAGGTTAGCAGAGGCAGCAATAAGTTGATTAGTGGACTTTGCTTTAGGATAAATAAGTAGAACACCTATCTTCCCACTATAATTATACCTCATTCTCATTTCCCTGTGTTTTTTTCTCTTAGTATCCAGGTGATAGGGGTGATAGATAAATACTGCCCCCTAAACTGTTTAGTCATCTACAAGCAAAGATAAATCAACATGATTAGAGTCAAGAAAATTTTTGATAGCAGTGCATTCCAGGGTGTTTTCATTTTTCTGTACTGTACTCTTTAAAGAAGTACTTTAATAAGAGCTGCAGAAAGAGTCTTTTAATTAAATTTACCTATTTGTAATACAAACCCCAAAACCCAGAAAATTATGAATATAAGTAACTTCCTTAACTCTGTAAAGGCTATAAACCTAGTATCTACACTAAACATTATTCTTAAAGGAAGGAAGATAAGGATACCCATTACTACCATAACTTCTTAACAAAGTAGGTAGTAAACATTAATACCTAAGGATAGAATACCTAAGAAAGGATAGAATATCTAAGAATACAGAATACAGAAGAAAAGTATTCAAAGAAAAGAGATAAATTGCAGGTTATAGCATCATGTAGCAAATTTTAAAAAATTAAGAAACTCAAGAAATAAATAAGCAAATTCACCTCACTTGTTAGATATAAAAGTGAGCTCAGCCTGTAATCCCGTGCCTTTGGGAGGCTGAGGTGAGTGAATTGCCTGAGCCCGCGGGTTCAAGACCCACCTGGGC
>NW_007253748.1:662974-795422 GCF_000164805.1 Carlito syrichta | reverse complement strand
CGGAGCCCAGCAGGTTGAGGCTGCGGTGGCCAGGAGCGGCCACTGCACTCCAGTCTGGGTGACAGAGTGAGACTCCAACTCAAAAAAAAAAGTGATTTACACAATCAATATTATTTTTCTATACCAACAGTGATCATTTTCAAGAGTAATACAATTAAGTTCAACTTGCAATAAGAATAAATAAGGTTTCTAGGATTAAATAAGAAGACAAGAAGTTTTATAAAAATAATTTTAAAATTATAATAATTGACACAGATACTTGTTTGAATAAATGGAGAGCTATTCTAGGCTCTTGGATGTGATAATTTTATATAATCAAAATATCAATTGTCCCTTCTTAATCTATAAATGTAATACCACCAAAATTCCATTTGGGCTTTTTTGAAGACATTGATAATTACACTAAACTGTATGTAAAAATACAGCTACATGAAGAGCTAAATAAACAAATAGGAGTAAAGAAGGGGAGAAATGTCTATACCATTTGTTGACATATTACAAATATATATTAATAAATACATTGTGGTTTTGGCACAAAAGCAAGACAAACAATAAAATTTTGAAAACTCGGAGACAGATTTATGTGTATGTGAAAACAATTTATTACAAATATGTCAGCAAAAATCAAAGGGTAAACAAAAACTATTTATTAGGTCATGCTAGGAAAACTAACATAAAGAACTGACTAAAGAAAATAAGAATAGACCCTTACATTTTGCCATGTACAAAAATGTAATCCAAGCCAGACTCAGTGGCTCAGCCTGTAATCCCGCGCCTTTGAGAGGCTGAGGTGAGTGGATTGCCTGAGCCCGTGGGTTCGAGACCCACCTGGGCAGCGAGACCTCATCTCTACAATAAATAAAAAAATCAGCTGGGCGTGGTAGCGCATGCCTGTAATTCCGGCTACTCGGAAGGCTGAGGTGGAAGGATCACCGGAGCCCAGTAGGTCGAGGCTGCGGTGGCCGGGAGCGGCCACTGCACTCCAGTCTGGGTGACAGAGTGAGACTCCAACTCAAAAAAAAAAAATGAAATCCAGATGGATTAAAGACTTAAATTAAAAGACAAGACTATGAAGTTATTAGAAGAAAATATAAAAGAAAATGTTACAATCCAGAAAGACTCAAATTTGGACTAAACAAGGAATTTATGGACTCAAGGAGGCCAGAAGAAGAGACTCAAAGAGAAAGTGTACAAAGCATATGATATTATTGTATAGGTCTATTAATTATTGCTTATTTTATTCTTTTCGATGGAAATTCAACTTATTCTAGAAAGATGTATATTCCTTCTTAAAATGCATCTATTGGTATGTTAACTACTATTAGAGCAAAAAAATGAATGTTAACATTTTAAACCTCAAAAATAAAAATTATTCTAAGAGAACAAAACTGAAACTCCTCAAAAAGTCTGGCAATTATGTGACAAACATATAGCAGTTTGATTTTAATGATCAAGTTCTCTAAAAATAACTCACTGGAGTTAAAATTATCAAGTCATTTGTAAGGAAAGGATAAAATGATTTTTATTTAAAAAATTGGCATGGGGAATAATATATGATCAGATTCTATTCAAGTGTAAGATTCACCATTTCCCCTCGAGGCTTAAACAAATATTACATGAGTGAGGGCTCTTGTAAAATGTTACGTTTTGAAATAGATTTCATTAATGGGTTCTAGTGATAATTTATTTCTCTCTCTTTATGCACAAGTCTCTTCTCATGCTAATAATGGATAGCTTATTTGCATATAAATAGATTTCAGTATTTGCTGAAGCAGAGACCAAATATGTTTCTTCTCCCACCCCTCAACACTGTTAAAAAGGGGGGGAAAACTAGAGAGGAGGGAGATTTTGCAGTAATTAGCAATCAGAGTTTATGATAATTTTGCTGATAAAAATTTTTTACAGGGAACTTTCTTTGGTGTTTCTATTGATATACTGCATGTCAAGAGTAGTGACAGTTTTCTCAGTGATGCTTTTTGTATACCTATTGTTTTTTTAAAATCTTGATATTAGTTATTTAAATGTTTACTATGACCCTCTAGATATATTCTCCTAATTAGGTTTTAGAGTTTCTGATATACAGTATGTTCTGCTTTAGAGAAGGTAAAAGTCATTTCTGTGACTGCATTGCTTACTTAAATTCTGAGATATTTTGTTCCTTTCAGTTAATAGCATGATAATGCTAATCTTTCAGTTGTCATATGATTAAAATATCAAAATTTTAATCTTTTAAATTATAGAGTATATTTTCTTTCTAAATAAATCTTATAATAGAAAGGACTTTTGAGGCTACTTTCATTTCAACTAACCTTGGTCATGAGTGGTGAAAGAATAATTGACTCAATATGTTTTAGAGATGCCCACTTGATATTTGCTTCTTGACTTTCAGTATTTGAAATAGGATCTATTCCTATATTGTACTATAAGTGAATAGCAGGTATCATCTTATGACACATAATATATTTGAGTAATTGCTTGAGGAAATTAAAATAACAGTGGCTTTCTGGTAGGTACAATGTCTATTAATGTGTGTCTTTCTGAGCTGCACAGGTCATTCATTGTAAAGTGAACAATGTCTTCGACTCTCAAAAGAGAAAACAAATATGACCATTCTGTTTGAGCAATTCTATTTTACTTGATTCTTGTTACTTGCAAAAACAGTTTTTTCATCTCTTGCTGTACATACCTAAGTGAGTGAGGCTGTTCCCTGGGGTCCAAAGACCTTGAAGCCAAAAATATTATCCGGAAAGAAGTAGTTAGAGTACTTTGTTTAGATCTGTATGTTTTTTAATATTATGCAAATTTTTTATTAGTTTAAAAAAAATGAGAGAGAAAATTGTCCCTCAGAGAACACGCCACATTGCATTCTACCACAGAGAGGCAGCCTTCACCAAAAGATGGGATGTAGGGCTATTCGGATTCTAGGAAAATTGTATTTAATGTTAGATTTCTTGTATTGTGTATACAAGGGTTTAAAAGCAACAGTGTATGGTAGCCTTGACAATTACAGTGTGTTAATATGCAGATTTGAAGACAACCTGATTTTTAGAACTGTGATATCCTTGATTTTTAGAACTATGTTTTCCTTACCGTTTGTATGGTAAAACAAAAATTACATCTACTTTTGGTATGCTAATGATTAGTAATCCAGGAACAAATTCCCTAAATTTGTCATATAGACATCTATTTATTCCATCTCCTAGACCCAGTTTACCTGTTAGGGAACTGTCATGTTCAGATAAAGCATAAAATTCTCATTTTACTAATCTGATATTTGTTTGGACAATTTGATGTTTTTGGAGGAGCTAGAGACATCTAATGGAGATTAAGAAGGCAGCAGGAAGTATTAAAAGGAGCTGCTAAAGACATAAAGTGAAGTCATAGCTCTGCTATTTAACTCAGTTTCCTGTAAAATTTAAATAACAATGCCTCCCTTCCTTTCTCTCAGTGATATTACAAGGATTTAAAATGGTTAAATGATTTGGTCCTTACTTATTGTATAACTTTGTGAAAGTTGCTTAACTTCTCTAGGCCATTTTCCCTTCCTTTTTACAAAGGAGGAAACTAAAGCTTAACATGATTTGAAGAATTTATCAAGGTCATGTGGCTATTATATAGAAAGCTTGAATTCGAATTAGGTTTAAGATTTAGTCTGAAAAACAATAGGCTAAAATAAAAGAGATTAACATATACTTGAAAGCATTGCATCTTTCATGATTATTAAGTTTTGCAGATTTGGCACAAGATTAAAATTATATGGCAACCACATAACAGAATTCATACTGTGTTAAGGGATATACACTGAAAATAAAGTATTTTTCCTATCTTAATAATGACAGTTTCCTATTAATCGCTTGCCTTCAGACAAAAATTGCTCTAAACATATTTACAATATATCATCTAAATATTATTTTCACATTGTAAATAGACATGTGACTTCAAGCCATCCACTTCCTTTCATGGACAGTCACTAAAAAGAAAGTAAAATGAAAATAAGATGGTTGAAATGCATATAGTCACAGAAATCAATTCTAGGTGACTCATAAATTGATTCTTCCTTCCTTGATTCAGTTCAGTTCAGCTCAATAAGCATTTGTTGAAGCTCTATCATAGGCAGGCAGAGTGACGTTAGAGATTCAGCTATATTCTACAGGAAATTAAAATTTCATCCAGAATTTTACAAGGTTTATTCTCTGGATCACTAGTTCCTCGCATTATTTGAGGAAAATATGGTTTAATGCTTAAATATTTTTTATAACAGCTGCATACTAAATTATAGATTACAAGTCTAAAGCAATGAGTTTTGCTGAAATTATTTTCTTGGCCCCGCTAATAGAGAATATGATTTATTTACTTTGGCAAAAAGCCAAGGAATCTTCATTTTAACATGCATCTGGATGATTCTGAGAACTTTGGTCTGTGAACTGCACTTTGAGAAAAATTAGTTCAAAATATATGATGCTGCATATGATCCTCTTTGTTTTTTACTCTGATATGTTATGACACGTAACAAGTTCAGCCAGAGGGCAGTTTCTCAAAGCTTCAGAAAGGTAGTGAATAAGCCCTGTGGGTTGTAGATATTGAAGCCAGATGAGGAAACCCTTACTTATTTGTGTAGAAATTATTAATATAAAAAATCCCACTGGAATTAGTCTTGGTTAAAATTAACCAGTGGTATGCGTATTCCTTGTCCAAAATGCTTGGGGCCAGCAATGTTTCAGATTTCTGAGTTTTTGAATTTTGGATTATTTATGTTATATATACTTAACAATTCAGCATCTCTAATCTGAAATCTGAAATGCTCTAATGATCATATCCTTTGAGTGTCATGTTGGTGCTCAAAAAGTTTCAGATTCTAGAGGATTTCAGATTTCAAATTTTTGGATTAGAGATATTCAGTCTTTGTTGATGAAAAGCCTTGAAAGGGAAGAATTGGTGAATTCTCATTGTGGTCTACTGTCTAGTATTTCATAAGGTATAGGAACCAGGTTAGAGAATAGTTACATTATATGATCATAGAATCATAGTGAACAAAAAACACTGAGTAAAAAAAAATCGTGTTTCAGTTTAAATCTATGCATAGATTTGGACTTACTAAAAAGGAGCACAATGCCTGACAGGAAATGGTTAACCTAATAGTTCTTGTTTAATCTCTGATGAATGTAAACAAAACATTTGATGGCATCAAGGCATGAAAAACATTTTATCATTCATTTTGTCTATAAAATATTTCAGTTTTAGGATACGGAATTTGTTTAAGTTGTAAATGAAATAATAACCTTTGCTTAATTGACTCATCACCAAATAAATCATGTAGACTCTTCTTTCAGGAAACTCTAAACTTGGTGAGTCTAGCTTTATCTAGTAGACCTATTCAGATAAAGATGTTAGCAGCAGATTAAAATTCAAACATACTTAGAATTATGCCTTATAATATTTAATAAGTTGAGAAAATGACAAATAGTCACAATTTAAATGGTAAAAATTAGTCATTTTCTTTAATGTGCTTTAAATCATAGCTCATTTACAGTATCTTTCATAAAGAATTTAGCTTGATTGTGAAACCTCAAACTATAAGAACCTTAGGAAATTCAGGAGACACTCTTACAGAAGTTGGAACTGGCAACCAATTCCTGATCAAAACCCTAAGTGTCCATACCATAAGAGATAAGATAGACAAGTGGGACTTCATTAAACTGACAAGCTTCTGCAAAGCCAAAGAAACCATCAAGAGAGCAGGGAGACAGCCCACAGACTGGGAAAAAATATTTGCCAACTCCATGTCTGACAAACGTCTAACATCAAGGATCTACAAGGAACTCAAACATGCTGAAAAGAAAAAAACAAACAGCCCCATTACAAAGTGGGCAAAAGACATGAATAGACACTTTTCAAAAGAAGACATACGAGCAGCCAACAGATACATGAAGAAAAGTTCATCTTCACTAGTCATCAAGGAGATACAAATTAAAACTACACTGAGATACCACCTAACTCCTGTCAGAATGGCCATCATCAATAACTCAAAAAATAACAGATGCTGGAGTGGATGTGGTGAAAAGGTAACACTTCTACACTGTTGGTGGGAGTGTAAACTAGTACAGCCTCTGTGGAAAGCAGTGTGGCAATTACTAAAAGTTCTAAAAATTGACTTTCTTTATGACTTTGCAATCCCCCTACTGGGAATATACCCAGAAGAACTCAGACCACTCTATAAAACAGATACCTGCACATGTATGTTTATCGCAGCATCGTTCACAATAGCAAAAACATGGAACCAACCATGCTACCCATCAAAAGGGAATTGGATTAAAAAAATGTGGTACCTATACACAATGGAACATTATGCAGTCATAAAGAAGAACAAAATCATGAACTTCATGACAACCTGGATGGAATTAGAGTTTATAATAGAGTGATCTTTCACAGAAACAAAGATCTGAGTATCAAATGTTCTCTCTCATAAGTGGACCTTGAACAACTACCATAATACTGTAAGAAAAGGATTGACAGTAGCGGGAAACTATGGGGGGTAGGGGGGATGGGGTGGTGGGATTGACAGTAGTTGAGATCTGCCTAGGCAGGGACACACCTCATCAACAAGGGTACCTGCATAATGAATATTTATATACCTAACCCTGAATTGTACCCCACAATTAAAAAATAAAATAAAGAATTTAGCTTGATTAATATTTTAGAAAGTTGTTTTTTCTTTAAAGAACTTTACAAAACCAACTATGGTGTGACATGTTTTACAAAGACATACAGCATTATCCTGATTTTTATGTATACTGTTCCCAGAGATAAGTGTCAGTTTTGAGACTGAGTGCTTTACTAATTTAGCCCTAAGTGAGTGTTCAAATAATAATGGTGATCTAAGAGTCTATCAAATATATGTAGCGATCACATTTTGTTTAGGTAATTTTGTTGGCATTCTGGCTCTGAACTTTTAAATATGAACAGTGGAATATAAAGCCACAGTATAGTTATGACAATTTGCTACTAATGTTTCAGATCAATTTTAAGATATTTTATTTACCTTAAAAATAATTTTAGATTTTATTGATTATTTGATAATAGTGTTCATTATTTAATAAAATCATTCATGTGTTACATACTTATGTGCTGCCTACTCAAAGTGATTTTAGGCAAAAGGTGATTGTCCTTCAGTTTAGTTGGTTCACTATAATCCATACATAAACTGTGTTATACCTACATTAACCAGACTGGTGAAAGTCATTCAGATTTACTTACAATGTATTTATGTTATCAGAAAGTGAAAATATCTTTTTTTTATGGCAGTAGTTCAAAGACTTCACTTGACAGGGATTATGCACATTTTGATAAGTATTTACTTAGAGATACACAGATAAACAAACATTGCTATCTGAAGAGATATTTCAGTCAAGCTAAACCCATATGATTTTGTAGTTTTATGTCATAACAGTGACAGCCCTATTGCTTAATCAATACTGGGAACACATGTTTTAATAGGTACATGGTTTAGGTAGACTCCAATAGATACATTTCTCCATCTACTTAGTTTGGAGTGCATTGCAATAGTCCATTTCTTAGGGGCTGTGAGGATAATTCCTACTCTTTAATAACTTTAAGATATCATCCTCAAGTATTTAAAATCTTATTATTGAGACTATGTAATATCCATTTTATCTCTGGACTGGTAAGTTAACAGAATGGTAAAAACATACATGAAAATTTTGACTGAAATATATGCAGTATTGGAACTCTGTTTTTTTCCCCTCATTACCGCTAAGTTCCAGTAAGTAGACTGTACAGTTCTGTGGTCATAATCTGTCTTAGAATCAGTGGAAGAACATTAAACCTAAATGTGTTTCTGACATCGATGATGATGTATCTTTGTATACTAATCTTTTATCTTTGCTATTACTTCATTTGTAAAACTGAAGAATAAAATCAGTGTGAGAAAATGTGTTCCATAAAAACATAAACTTTCTAAATGACATTTTAAAGTTATGCAATTTCAGTGAACAATTTCCTAAATGCTTTGTAATTCCTAAAGATATGCTCACATATGGGCTATTTATGTTTTAGTAGATTTCTGTTACCTTCCAGTGAAAACAGGTCTCAGTATTTATAAGCAAGAATGATTTTATTATTTATAAATTTTAGTTTATTATGAAGACAACCACCATTTAATCTGAGAAGTTGCAGTTTTATTTATAGACGTAGTTATTTCTGAGTCCACTGTAATATACCAAAATGATCATATTGAAGGACCAGAAACATATATTTTTTATTTCAAATTATTCATTGTTCCTGTTCTCTTCCATTTTTGCCCTGTAGCATTGGTTGACATTTCGTAGAGACTGAGTTGACGTAGGTCCAGAAAATATGTAATTATGAGTCACCTGCTCTTGAATTTTCCATTATATACCAGCCTTGATTCAGGCAGACTTTTCATAGTTGTTTGATTGGAATGAGAATTTTTCTTTTTCCATGACCTGTGATTAAAATGTGACATTTTGATATATAAATAGAAGATAGTTTCTGCATAATCCAGCTGTGAATCAAAGCTGAAGGAGAAGTGTAAGGCTTTGATCTGTACCATATAATCAGTAGCATACATCATTGGAAATATATTTTAAGATTAAGTGCAACAAACCTTTTTTTTATACTCTGTAGCTTAAGCAGGCTAAGTGCTAAAATGCAGCAGGATGCATATTAAGAGAAATTTTGCTTCCCTTAATGCTCCTCAAAGGAATTCCAATAAAAAGAAATCTACTACAACTACATTTGAATAATTTGTTTTCTTTTAATGAGTTATAACCATGAGTGTAAATATTTATCAGTTGCTGTAGCATGATGGTAAGGGCAGGCCATAGAATATATTTCTTCACAATTGAAAATTAAACTTACAGTTACGATAGTGCTTGGATAATAGCCTTACCTGTTGCATTTACCTTTATAAATCTTTATGACCAAAGCTGCAATTTTCAATTAACTGAAAGTAGAATTATGCACCCAGTTTCTGATGATAGTTTTCTAGATACTGTGATAGCTGATATTTTTCCTTGCATAGTTTAGTTTGTATATAAAAGTCTGTCAGAAGATATTTTGGGTGTATATGCACATTATTCCTCTGCACTGTAGCATATATTATTTAATTCTAAGCTCATATTATTGTTTTATAGTAAGATAGCATTTGCTAAAACACTTTACAGTAAGTCCCCTGCATATGAACGTGTTCTGTTCTGAGAGTGTGCTTGTAATTACAACTTGCTTGTACATCCAACAAAGTTAACCTAGGTATCCAACTAATGCAATGGGCTGAACAGTAGCAGCTACAACACCACTGCTTTTACGCTTGCTTCTGTACATCCTGGGCTTGAAATAAAGATACTGTACAACTGTATTCTATATAGTACTGTAAAGTAAAGTACACAAAAACACATCCACTTGTAGAGATGCACACACGTGACAATGTACACTAGATTTGTAAACTAACTTATGTGACTGGACATGCGAATGCACGTTTGCATCTTTGAAAGTTTGCAACTTGAAGGTTTGTATGTAGGAGATTTGCTGTACTTATCACTTGATAGATCAAAACACATTAGCCTCCTACAAGGATTTTATAACTTTGGATACATAAGGACTTTATAACTGTGGATACATATATCAATACATAAATTGATTTTAGAATGATTGGGCTAGAGACTAGATATCATCTTTTAAAATTTGCAATGCCCTATATCAAAGAGGCTAAAGGATTAAACATGTTTTATATAAAACTATAAATAAAAACATTTTGGATTTTAAAGCATCAATAGGAATATATTTGTAAAAGTACATGGTTTTGAAGGCATGTTTATTAAGGAAATGCAGCAACATTATTTTTGTATTCTACTAATGTCTTTATATCTACTATTTCACTATTTATATTTATTGTAGCCAAAGTTTTTATTTTCTCTCATCATACAGCATCTCTTTGATGCCCACTAATTTCATTTCATTCGTTACCAATCTCTTAAAGTTACACACTCTACATGCTCCACAGTGACCTTTCTATGAAGTCTTCTCTGGAAACATTTGATATAGCAGACCTATAACACTGTGTAGAAACAGGATTTGGCATGTGATACTTAATGTCTTATTTAAAATATAAATGAAAAAAATAACCTTTTTCTTTTTTCTCTTTGTAAAGGTGTACTCTCCAGATTCTATCCGCCATCTCCTTTTTTGACTTCTCTCCTCCCTTCCTATCTGTAGCCCCCAAAACTTTGGTCCTCAGTTACTTAGTTTTCTCTTTTCATACTCTTTCACTTAGGAAAACCTCAACCATTGCCTCTAAGTGAATAACTCCATTCTTTTTCTCCAGGTCAGCTTACCTACTGAGCTTCAGTCAGTCTCCAGTTGTCTTCTAGACATTTCTATTTGAATATCTTGTAATCTTTTCAAAAATAACTGGTTCACAACTAAACTCATGATGCCCCTCTCCAGTGGTATCTTTCTTTCCTGTTTCCTTATTTCTGTCACAGTATTACCTTTCTAATAGCCATAATTCATTTTTATCATTTTCCAGTCCCTATATATGATGCAATATTCGGTATATCTCAGAAAATGTTCTAAGACTTTCTTTCCCTTACAAAGAGGTCACAAAAAAGAAATTCGTAAGTTCCTTGTTAGTGTTTGTTAATTCATAAACTTGTTCCTGACCATCTTCAAGTCATCTCATTGTACTGCCAGAGTTAACTTTTAAAGCTATCTGTACTGCCAGAGTTAACTTTTAAAGCTATCTGTACTGCCAGAGTTAACTTTTAAAGCTATCACTTTTCATGAATCTTCTTTAAGCTGAAACTTTTAAAAGTTATCTATTGTCTATGGAAGTAGCTCCCCCAAATTTTTACTTTTGTTTTGTTTTACCAGAAGGCTTTAGTTAACCCTTACATGGGCCCCACATTAACTCAAGAACTGTTTTGGATGAAAATAATCCATACCTCTTTTACTTGGGCTTTACCTACAAATTATCATCTGGTCATTTCTGTAGAGTATTGAGGCATTATAGAATACGATTTGAAACCCATTGGCTTAGGTACAAAATCCTTAAGTAGGATTAGGCACTGTTCCATTGACAATTCATTTACTATATCTAATTGTTTCATGTAAATTTCTTCTTTGTGTCTTGCTTTCTATAATATTTAGTACTTAGAATGCTGTTAAACTCTCCTTTTAATTCTTTAAATCTTGTTTGTATTTCCAAACAGAGCTCAAACACCACTTTCTCAGGGAACATGTAAATGAATAGTTAGGAGATGAAAGAGTTCACCATATTTTTTCATGATGTATAAATATCTTAAGGGAGTGTTTTTTTTCTCTTTTTTGGAAATTATTGTTGAATTTATTTAAATATTGGACAAACAGATATCACTGTTTTATGTTTATCATATTTCAAACCCCTGAACTGAATGATTTTAAGCACCCAGAAAGAATGGGTCAAAGATTGTTGATAATTTTATACATTAAGAGTATAAACCTAAGAATAATATCCATATGATATTCATCAAAATCGATACTTTTAAGACATACTTTATTATAATTTTTACATTTGTTTTCTCTTAGGCCCTGGAGCATATAATCCTGTTTTAACGAAATCTTGTCCTATACCCTTATTTGTTAAAGCATCAAAGAGCTTTGAAGATTCCAAAGAGATTACGCCAGGTCCAGCAACATATGAGGTTTGTCAATATTTCTTTCTTATCAGTGATACAATAGAATGATTTCCAGAAAGTACTGCAAATGTATATATTCCTTTCCATGTATTTTATTCATATTGTTGATTAAGCAAAATCTTTTGACTAAGGAAGACTAAGTTTTATAGCGGTATTCTGACATTTAAAAAATTTATTTAAGAATTATTTAATTTTAATAATTTATCTATAAATATCCTGTATCACATTTAAATTACATGTACATATTTACATTCTTGCAACTTTTAAAATTTACTTGTTTTCATACATAAATTGAAATCTCCTAGTATTTATTGAAGTTATACGTTTACTAGAGAGCTCAGAAGAAAACCCTGTAAATTCAATAAAATCGGGTATCTATTTTTTATTTTAATAAATGTGAATACTGTAGTTTAGGTTCATAATAAATAAAGGTATCTTTTAAGCTGTGGACTTTCTGACTGTAAAAAGGTTTAAATAAACCTGCTGGATTTGAGAAATTGTGTTCACAATAGTTCTTTATTGCCTTTTTGAGAGTTAAGATGAAATAGGTTCCCTATACTAACCACTAAAAGTAAAAAAAATTTTTTTTTTTGAGTTGGAGTCTCACTCAGTCACCCAGACTGGAGTGCAGCGGCCGCTTCTGGCCACCGCAGCCTCGACCTGCTGGGCTCTGGCGATCCTTCTGCCTCAGCCTTCCAAGTAGCTGGAACTACAGATGCGTGCTACCACGCCTGACTAATCTTTTTTTTTTTTTAAATTTAATGTAGAGATGAGGTCTCACCGAGTTGCCCAGGCGGGTCTTGAATGCGCGGGCTCAGGCAATCCACGACCTCAGCCTCCCAAAGGTGCAGGATTACAGGCTGAGCCACCGAGCCCAGCTCAAAAGTAAAATATTTTATAATGACTTGTAGCAATTAATTTAAGAGTTAATTCTGAGTGCAAACCAAAATGAGTGTTCTTTTTTGGGTTAATGACAAGTCTATATTTAATGTATGTTTTTCTCCTTATTTAAAATGTCATAAGTTAAATATTTTTTTCCAGCATGCTGTCAGAGGTAGGTTCATCATCTAATATCAGAAAAGAAAATGAATAATCAGAGTTGTTATTTTACTTGTTGGCTGTTAATTCCCCCCCTCAAATGACAACCATTAATACCAGCTGGTTAAGCAAAGCTAATTTTGTTAGATTTACTTCAGAAAGGGAGAATCTGCTAGTGAATTTTAGCAGTGTTTCAGAAGGTGAAGTCAAGGAAGGACATTTATTGTATAAAGTCTTAGGACATGGGCTGATTTAAGGCAAGTCTTGTAAATAGGGAACTGGGTAGGACTCGGCAAATTATATGGCATGTTTACTTTGGATTGGCATGATGAGGGAGGTTCTTGAAGCAAGTATGATTACAAGATATCAATCTTGATAAGTTAGGTATTTCAGTTGCTCATAGTGTGATCGTATTAAATCTTTAGCTGAACACCTTTTTCTCCTTTTAAAAACTGGTTTAATGGTATCCACAAATAGGAAATACCAGCAAATCTAATGGTATCCTTTTTTCATTTTGTGGTACTTTCTTCACAAAGGATGGACCTGTATCAGTCTTCTAAGTATTTATGATGCTCTTGCTTTTTTTAATTAAGATTTTATAAATTTAACATTTATTTATACTTCATCATGGGCATTTATTATGGAAAATTATTTTCCATGTCAGGAGAAAATATGTGTGGTTAATAATGATGTTTATTAAGGTATTGGTTGTAATATCAAACTAATACATTTTATATACTGCACTTCAAGGTAACTCCTCTGTTGAAAATTGAGTTTGCAATTTTTTGTCTTCTCAACACCATTTATTTTCTTTAAGCAATGAGTTCCTTTTTGGACAAATAATTTTTTTCTTGATTTTCCTTCTTCAAAGGGAATTACTTTTAAGTGAATAGACTGGTAAATTACTAGGTCTTCTTATTATAAGTTGCTCTTATATTCTAATTTGACACATCCCTCCATGACTTTAATAAGTTAAAACATATTCTCTCTTTTGAGAACGTTTGCCTTAAACATTATATACATTTTTTTAATAGAAAAAGATAAGTCTAGTAATTTATTACATTGAATTGAAACTGCAGTTGGGTTCCACTTGAAAAGTGTTTAAATGTGTCTGACCTCTGCCATTAAAATAGTTACACATTTTTAGTCTCGTGTTTACCATGGATCCCAAACTACCCAATGCTAATGGTCCATAAAATAATATTTGCAAATAACTGGAGCTTTCTTAAATTGCACACCTACATTTGCAATGTCTGCCTGCCATCTTCATGCTTTTAAAAATTATCTCTTGATCTCAGGCAGAGTTAGTTTTCTCCTCTTTTTGCGGGGAGGGGATAGGCAGAAGGTCAGAGTTGCTGTTGAACATATTGTTACTTTGCTCATTTTATTTCAATTACTAGGAAATATGTTTGTTTCCTTTTCATTTTATTTATTACAATTACTAGGAAACATGTTTGTTTCCTTTTCTCCTTCTACTCTTTAATATTTATTGGTTTATTATCACTGACCCTTTTGAAGATCTAATAAAAGCTAGGGGGGAAATACACACATGCTCATAACAAAAAATGTGCATATAATTTCAGGTTTACTAATCTATAAAAGTGCACTAGTGATTTCAGTCAAGAACTACTGGTATTACATTCTGAGCTCCATGAGGACAAAAAGTTAATCAATTTTTTATTATTTGAGTTTCAACTATAGAACTTAGCACATAGTAATACATCAGTAAATGTTTATTGAATACATTAACAAAATGGATAATCATAAGATTTTCTTCCCATAAGTCACAATCTTTATCTAGAAATAAAGATTTACTCATTGACTTAGACTCAGTGTGAAAACTATGCATGTATTCTTTAAAAATAACAGTAAGTTTTATGGATTTATTTATATTATCTTGTTGAATAAATCTTCTGACCAGAAAATATATTTTAAGATTTTATAATGCTTCACATTAATTTTCTGGAATTAAAGGTAGACAATTATTATGTAAGAATGTTTTAAAAATCTAGATAGAAAAAATTTCAATGAACTAAACTGAATAAAATTATTCCATTAAATATTACAGAAAAATTTAAATCCAATTCTCTTTAAGATGAAAATTCTTCTGAAATCAATTAAAATTAAATAACACAAGTTTATTTTATGAGTATAATTTTTAATTTTGGCATGTTTTATAATTGAAAAATCTCAATCAGGAAATATTTTGAGTGAATTTTAAAATGCTTTATATATAAATAACAGAATTAGCTAGGACAATAAGAATCAGGTGAATTATTAACATATAAATCTGTGATATGAAGATAATTGGAATCACATTATATGTTTAGTTTTTTACTTATTTTTTATTCTAAGTATAATAATGAAATTTTTAGGGTTTATGATTATGGATTATCAGCCTTTAACTAAAGTCAACTATATTTTATTTATTTATTCATTTTTATTTTTTACCAGTTGTGTGATCTATTTATTTATTTTTGATTTTAAAATTGTGGGGTACAGTTAGGGGTTAGGTATACAAAAATGCATTGTGCAGATACCCTTGTTGATGAGGTGTGCCCCTGGTCCTCAGACAGATGTTGACTACCATTAATCCCACCTCCCTTCCCCTCCCTACCCCCCCATAGTTTCCCACAACTGTCAATTCTTTTCTTATAGAATTATGATAGTTGTTCAAGGTCCACTTATGAGTGAGAACATGTGATACTCAGATCTTTGTTTCTGTGAGAGATCACTCAGTATTATAAACTCTAATTCCATCCAGGTTGCTGCAAAATTCATGATTTTGTTCTTTGTTATGGCTGCATAATATTCCATTGTGTATATGTACCATATTTTTTAATGCAGTCCTCTTTTGATGGACAGCACGGTTGGGTCCATGATCTTGCTATTGTGAACAATGCTGCGATAAACATACGTATTCAAATATCTTTTATATAGCATGATTTGGGTTCTACAGGGTATATTCCCAGTAGGGGGATTATGGAGTCATATGGAAGGTCGATTTTTAGAGCTTTTAGAAATCACCACACTGATTTCCACAGAGGTTGCACACGTTTAAACTCCCACCAACAGTGTAGAAGTGTTCCCTTTTCACCACATCCTCTCCAGCATCTGTTATTTCTTGAGTTATTGAGAGTGGCCATTCTGACTGGAGTTAGTTGTATCTCAGTGTAGTTTTCATTTACATCTCTTTTTTTTTTTTTGAGTCGGAGTCTCACTCTGTCGCCCAGACTGGAGTGCAATGGCCGCTCCCGGCCACTGCAACCTCGACCTGCTGGGTTCCGGCGATCCTTCCGCCTCAGTCTTCTGAGTAGCCAAATTACAGGCGCGTGCTACCACGCCCGGCTAATTTTTTGATTTATTGTAGAGATGAGGTCTCACCTGCCCAGGTGGGTCTCGAACCCGCGGGCTCAGGCAATCCACTCACCTCAGCCACCCAAAGGCGCGGGATTGCAGGCTGAGCCACCGAGCCTGGCTAATTTACATCTCTTTGATGGCTAGTGAAGTTGAACATTTCTTCATGTATCAGTTGGCTGCTCATATGTCTTCTTTTGAGAAGTGTCTGTTCATATCTTTTGCCCACTTTGTAATGGGGTTGCTTGTTTTTTTTCTTTTCAGCAGGTGTGAGTTCCTTGTAGATCCTAGATGTTAAGCCTTTGTCAGACATGGAGTTGGCAAATATTTTTTCCCAGTCTGTGGGCTCTCTCCCTGCTCTCTTGATGGTTTCTTTGGCTTTGCAGAAGCTTGTCAGTTTAACGAGGTCCCACTTGTCTACCTTATCTCTTATGGCCCATGCGTTTCAGGTTTTGCTCAGGAATGGATGCCAGTTCCAACTTCCATAAAGGAGTTTCCTGCATTTTCTAAAGTTCTTATGCTCTGAGGTTTTCCATTTAGGTCTCTGATCCATTTAGAGTTAATTTTTGTGTAAGGGGATAGATAGGGGTCCTATTTGAATCTTTTGCAGGTGGTCAGCCAGTTTTCCCAGCACCATTTACTGAATAGGTTCTCCTCTCCCCAGTGGTGGGTGGTGGAGGCTTTGTCGAAGATGAGTTGGTTGAGAAATTGAAGTTTTGCTTCTGGAGTCTTAATTCTATTCCATTGGTCTATATGCCTGTTCTTGTGCCAATTCCAAGCTGTTTTGATTATTGTAGCTTTATAGTAAAGTTTAAAGTCTGGTATTGTGATACTTCCTGCTTTTTGTTTTGTTTTGTTTTTGTTTTGCTAAGGATTTTCTGGCTATTCTTGGTCATTTGTGTTTCCATATGAATTACTGTATTTTTTTTTTCTAGATCTGAGAAGAATTTTGCTGGTAATTTTGTGGATATTGCATTAAATCTGTAGATTGCCTTAGGTAAGATGGACATCTTCACAATGTTTATTCTTCCAATCTATGAGCATGGGATATTTTTCCACTTGTTTGTGTCATCTTTGATTTCCTTGAGCAGTGTTTTGTAGTTTTCATTGCAAAGGTCTTTCAAATCTCTGGTTAGGAAGATGCCAAGGTATTTCATTTTTTTTTGTGGCTATTGTGAATGGAATTGTGTTTTTTATTTGGGTTTCTGCTTATTTATATTGGTGTAAAGAAATGTGATTGTCCTTTGCTCATTTATTTTATACCCTGAGACTTTGCCAAAGTCATTTATCAGTGCAAGGAGGCTTATGACAGATTCTCTTGGGTTTTCAAGGTACACAATCATGCCATCTGCAAAGAGAGATAACTTGACTTCCTCTTTTCCTATTTGGATACCCCTGATCGCCTTCTCCTTTCTGATTGCTCTAGCAAGGACTTCCAATACTATATTGAACAGGAGAGCTGAGAGTGGGCATCCTTGTCTTGTTCCAGTTTTCAGGGAAATGGTGCCAATTTTTGTCTGCTTAGGAGTATGCTGGCTGTGGGTTTCTCATAGATGGCTTTTACTATTTTGAGGTATGTTCCATGTATGCCTAGATATTCATAGGTTTTTATCAAGAAGGGGTGCTGGATTTTATCAAAAGCTTTTTCTGCATCTATTGATATAATCATGTGGTTTTTGCATTAATATTTGTTGATGTATTTAATTGCAATTATGGTCTTGCAAATGTTGAACCAGGCTTGTGTCCCAGAGATGAAGGAAGCCTACTTGGACATGATGGATGATTTTTGAGATGTGTTGTTGAATCTGGTTTGCTAGGATCTTGTTGAGAATTTTAGCATCTATGTTCATCAAAGATATTGGCCTGTAGTTCTCTTTCTTTGTTGGATCTTTACCTGGCTTGGGTTTCAATGTGATGTTAACTTCATAAAAAGATTTGGGGAGAGTTCCATCTTTCTCAATCACCTGGAATACTTTCAGTAGGATTGGTATCAGCTACTCCTTAAATATCTTATAAATTCTGCTGGAAAACCATCTGATCCAGGGCTTTTTTTTAATAGGTAGTTTTCTTATTACATAATCAATATCCTTGATTGTTGTTGGTCTATTCAAGGTCTCAATTTCTTCTTGTTTCAACCCAGGCAGGTTGTGTGATGTCAGAAAGTCCTCCATTTCCTTAAGGCTTTCAAGTTTGTTTCCATACAAGTGTACATAGTAGTCTCTAATGATCTTTTGCATTTCTTCAGTGTCAGATGTGACTTCATCTTTTGCGTTTCTGATTGTGTTTATTTGGGCTTTTTCTCTTTTATTCTTGGTCAGTCTAGCTATGGGACCATCTTTCTTGTTTATCCTTTCAAAGAACCAGCTTTTTGTTTCATTGATTTTTTGTTTTATCTTTTTGTCTTCTATGTCCTGAATTTGGGCTTTTATTTGGGTGATCTGGATTCCTCTGCTGAAGTAAGGTTTTTGGTGGTCTTGCTTTTCCAGCTTCCTTAGGTGACTTGTTAGGCTGTTAATTTGTGATCCTTTCATTCTTCATATGTGTTTGTAGAGATATGAATTTGCATCTTACTACAGCTTTCATGGCATCCCAGAGATTTTGGTAAGATATTTCTTCATTTTCATTTGTTTCCAGGTATCTTTTGATCTCTGTTTTGATTTCGTCATTGACCCAGGAGTTGTTTAGCATCATGCTATTTAGTGTCCGTGTCTTTGTGGGTTTGGGGGGAACCTTGTTGGTATTGATGTTTATTTTTATTCCACTGTGGTCTGAGAACATGCATGGGAAAATTTCAATCTTTTGAAATTTGTTTATGCTTGATTTATAGCCAAGTATGTGGTCGACCTTAGAGTATTTTCCATGCAGTGATGAGTACAATGTATATTCTGTGGTTGTTGGGTGGCGTGTTCTGTAGATATCAATTAAGTCTATTTGGTTAAGAGTCACATTGAGGTTCTGGATCTCGTTTCTGATTTTTTGTCCTGATGATCTGTCAAGGATTGTGAGTGGAGTATTAAAGTCCCCAGCTATGATAGTGTATGAGTCAATATCTTTTTGGGGTTTACCTAGGAGCTGCTTTATGAAAGTTGGCACTCCTATGTTGGTTGCATATTTGTTTAGAATAGATATTTTTTGTTGATGAATTGAACCTTTTATCATTATGTAGTGACCTTCTGTATCTTTTTAAATTTTTGATAGCTTAGAGGGTATTTTATCTGAGATTAAGATTGCAACTCCTCCTTTCTTTTGTGTTCCATTCGCCTAAAAATTTTGTCTCCCATCCTCTTACTTTGAATTTGTGAGTTTCCTTTCTAGTGAGATGCGTCTCTTGAAGGCAATATATTGTTGCCTGGTGATATTTTATCCATTTTGCCATTGTATGTCTTTTCAGTGGTGTATTTAGTCCATTCACATTCAGGCTAATTATTGAAATATGAGAGTTGATCCCTATCATAAAGTTCTTGTAGAGTTGTTGTTGTTCCTGTTTATTTGTTGTCTTTCTTTTGGTTTTGAGGTTGGTTCATGTGTGTTTTTAATCTTTTTCCTGTACTTTTGTGAAGAACATTGTTGTTCTTTTTTCCTTTTCTTCTGTGTTTAATACTTTTTTTTTGAGTTGGAGTCTCACTCTGTTGCCCAGACTGGAGTGCAGTGGCTGCTCCCAGCCACCACAGCCTCAGCCTGCTGAGCTCGAGATCCTTCCCCCTCAGTCTTCCAAGTAGCTGTAACTACAGGCATGTGCTACCATACCCGGCTAATTTTTTTGATTTATTGTACAGATGAGGTCTCACCAAGTTGCCCAGGCAGGTCTTGAACCCGTGGGCTCATACAGTCCACTCGCCTAAGCCTCCCAAGGCCTGGGATTATAGGCTGAGTCTAATACTTTAAGTATATCTTGTAGAGGTGGTCTGGTGGCAGCGTAATGTCTTAGGGATTGGATATCTGAGAAAGATTTTAATTCCCCCTCAATGATGAAGCTTAACTTGACTGAGTAGGTTGTTGTTGGTTGAAATTGTTTATCTTTTGGAACTTTGAAGATAGGGCTCAAGCTCTCATAGCCTGTAGGGTTTCTGTAGATAAATCTGCTGCTATTCTAATTGGTCTTCCATGATAGGTTATCTGACTTTTTTCTCTTGCTGCCTTTAGGATTTTTTCTTTTATTCTTACTTTGTTTAGGCAAATTATTATATGTCTGGGAGTTAGTCTTCTCATTTGTTGTCTTGCAGGGGTTCTCTGAATCTCTTGTGTTTGAATTTTTGCATCACTGATGAGATGAGGAAAATTTTCTTGAATAATCTCATGGAATGTTTGTGCCAGTGTGTTTCTGTCTCTCTTTCTGCCTCAGGAAGGACAATTTCTCTTAGGTTTGTGCTGGAGTCCAGCTCCAGGAGAGAGTCAGGGCTTGAGACAGGAGAATTGGGAAGTGGCGAAAAAGAAAAGACGAAAACGACAGGAATCCTCTTCCCAGGGAGAGCTCAAGACTCTGCCAATTTTTATTTATTTTTCACAAGCTTATATAGGTTTTCCACTCAGCCCTGTACCCACAAATGTATCTTATGTTGCTAACCAAATGCCCACATACATCCTTTTTGCACTCACAATAAGGTTGACCTTTAACAATTTCAACCACAGATGGTGTTTTTCTTAAGTCAAACATTTATAAATGTCTTGGTTTTCTTCCTAACTTTCTCATAACTATTTACTATTATAGGCCTATAATATCCTTACCCTATAAAGCTAAACCTTAATCCTATATCTTATTTAATTTAGTTACTACTATATATTTATTTTTATTAATCTTATTTCTATCCTTCTATCCCTATATTTTCTTAACTTTCACTTATACTATTACATATCTCTTATCTTACTAGTTTATCTTATCTTACTGTCTTATTATTAATATTCTAAATTCTATCTTCATTAAACTACTTATTTAATCCTAAAATATCTTAACCTATTTTTTTATCTCAAACGGTTGTTTTTCACCAGCTCTCAGCTGGGGTCTGTTGTTTCTGAGGAAGTGGTCGACTCATTCTTCTTGGCCTCCTGCTGTTACTGAAAAACATCCTTACACACCCTAAGGGGCACCCTTTTTGCTGCAATCTTACTTCCATTATGCCTATGTATAATTTTTGCTGTCAAAATGCCATCATCCATTTGTGCATCTATTATCTCAATTGAAGAGGGAACATTCTCAAGCCTATGCACGCAATCCTTCAAAGTTAGGGAAGGTCCATCAACAGGAGCCATGGGGCTTTGCCTCCGTCATGGCTGCATTTGACTGGGACCTTGCTCCCAGCCAGCGTTTTTCCTGTTTTCAGGTCCCTTTTACCTTACTTTTACTAGTGATTGCGGCTCCCAACAGGTTTGGTCTCTTGAAGTAATCTTTCATCTCTTGAAGGTTTTGTTCTGTCTTTTTAAGCTTCTTTTCTGTGTTTTTGATTGTGTGGGTTAATTATGTATTTTGGTCTTCAAGCTCTGATGTTCTTTCTTCTGCTTGGCTAATTCTGCTTTTCATGTTTATTAGTTTGTTATTTATTTCCATCACAGTATTCTTTATCTGTTGTTTCTGTTATCAGCCCCTTTCTATTTTCCTCTAGTCTCTCCTCAATTTTTTAAGTTATGTCTATTAATGTCTTGATGTCTGGGTTTGTAGCATATGACCAATCATTCTGGGGGCTCTTCATTGTTTGTGTTCTGAAGTCTGTTTTGTTGTGAGTGGAGAGAGAGGAGGAAAAACAGACAAGCATACCGACTAACAAATGAAAAGAGACACAAAGACTGAAACAGTAAAAAGAAAAGTAATAACAACAACTACAAACTAACCAACAACCATACAAAAAAAACTAAAACATATAATGATGCTAACATACAAGCTAACCAACCTCCTTATTGGTGTGCTATTCCTCTGACCTCCAAGGGTCTGTGTGTGACTTATATTTGTCTTTTGGTTTTTCTTCATTTGTGCAGATTTTTCCTCCCTACTTTTTCCTTCTCTCCCCTTCCCCGGTCTTCTTCAATTCTGTTATTCAGGGGTGGAGGGGTTGCTTTCACTTGTGTTTGTTCAATTTCCTATTCTTCCTTATGTATATCCTCTTCTTTGTTCAATTCTGGAGTTGGTCTGTAGGTTGTGGGCATTCATTTTTGCAGTTTTGAGATTTAATTAAGGTGGGAGCTGCGATTCAAAATCTATCTGCAGATCCCAGTATCCCTCGATTGGTATATGGATAATCTGAAACCCACTTCCCACTGCCTTGGAATCTGTCAATGCAGTGGGGTTGTAGGTTTACTCCTTGAAAGCAAAATGAGGTTAACAAAGGGAAGAGAATGGAGCAGGCAGTGGGGGGAGGTGGTGAGTGGAGAGAGAGGAGGAAAAACAGACAAGCATACCGACTAACAAATGAAAAGAGACACAAAGACTGAAACAGTAAAAAGAAAAGTAATAACAACAACTACAAACTAACCAACAACCATACAAAAAAACCTAAAACATATAATGATGCTAACATACAAGCTAACCAACCTCCTTATTGGTGTGCTATTCCTCTATACAAAGATGGGGTTTACAGAGAAAGCAAAAACAAAAGCAAAAAAAGCAATAAAGAACAAAACAAAACAAAAAAGGAATAAAGTCAGTAAACTAACAGAACCAACCAAGCACACTCCAAGAGTTTTTCTTTAAGTCCAATGTTCTTTTAGCTCTGATTTCTAGCTGTCTTTGCAGGCTGGTAGATTTGTTCACAGTTAGGATCAGTTGCCCCTGGCCTGCTGTGAAGGGTAGTTTAGATCTGGGCTCCTTGCCCAGTCTACCACTCAGATCTGGCCGTGTTTATTTATCAAGAGGAAGGAACTTCTGTGTTTCCCATTTTGAAGTTGTTACCTTGGATCCCCAGCAGTGGAGGATCACCGCTCTAGTTGATCTTTATCTGCAGCTGCTGAAGTCTGCAAGTCAATGCAAGCTGGGCAGGGCAGAAGACAGAGGTTGCCCAGGATGGGAAGGAGCAGGCAACGGTGTGTGGAAGGACCTCCATGATCCTGGCTCCAGGTGAGGAGTGGGGCGTGGCTGTGGCAGGAGCGGTGGCAATTTTAGTAGATCATGCTTGCAGGGGTGCTTCACAGTCTGGAGTCGTGGGTCACCTCAGGCATGGGCAGGATGGTGGCCACACTGGTGGCATCCATGACAGCAGCGGCTTCCATTGAGGTGGTTGAACGGCAGCCACAGCTGAGCTCCATGTGGATAGCAGGCAGCCAAGATGGGAGTTGCAGCCCCCAGGAGAGAGCCAATGTCTTTATGTGTGTTCTCTTTTGTGGAGGGCCTCACAGACCAAGTTGCCCCGTCGCCATCTTGCCGGAAGTCCCGTCAACTATATTTTAATATAAAATATATTTAACTGTGATTTTATAAACCAGAAATTGATGCATGTATGTAAAATTATTAATAAATGTGATTTAGTCATTTGCTTCCTATTGCTTTGAAATTCTTTTGAACAAAAGTGTGCATTTGCAAATTTGTTTAGGCTTCACAGTACATTTTAGACTGATAAATTTTCTATAAATATGTAAATTTAGAAAAGGCACAAGAGAACAAATTTTAGTGCAGTTAATTTGATTTGAACTTCTATTCAAGTAGTACAGAAATTAATAAATACACATTTTTATAAAAAAATTTTACTAAGCTTAAATGAAAAAATTTTTTAAAAATTTTTTTTAAATTTTAAAATAAGCATATTAGCCAATGGCTTAAAACTCTCAATTCAGGGTAATTTTAAAGAATTAATTAGTAGGTATAGTTTATTTTGAAATTATGTAATAGAATAATTTTGTATCATAGAAATAAGAAATACCTAAACATATATGTAATACTGTTACATTTTTGGCAAAATTAGAAAAATATTTTTTCTATTGTACATTCTCAGAAAATATATTAAATGACAGCAAATTTTTTTATTGAATAGTATACCCTGGGATATTTAAAAAGTTATCTATGAGTTTCAATTTTTTTATTATTATAAAGAACCCTGTAAAGATAGTCTCATACCTGACATTTTTTCCTAGTTTTTATTATTTTCTAATAAATATCTTAGAATTACTGGTAAATAATTGCTTGGATATTATAAGGCATTTAATGTATAACTGTACCTTTTTAACAGAAATTATTGTTAGCAAGATAATGCTTTAAAAGTTTTCTTTATTCCTTACATGATTATTGGTCTATTTACATTGTTTTCTTTGCCAAGTGAATTTTTGTAAATTTTGTTTTCCATTATCTGCTTTTACCAGAATAGCTCCTTTTCCTATGCTTAATATATGCATAAGATTATGTTAGAAAAAGAGTTCCACTAGTTAAAGATAAACAATAAAAAATTAAAAACACAGTTGTAAGGAAAAGATGAATTTGTTGGGTTAAAAGAAAACTGAATTTAAATTTCAATTCATTCATTTAATAGCTCAGATAATACAAGGATAAAAATCTACTGTTAAGGGTAGTATAAAAAAAATCCAAAAAAGCATTTATTGCAGTACTGATGTACAATATTATCTATAAATTGTAGTTAGTGTTATGGTTGCCTTTATATCATGGCTGTATTCATTTATTTCTAGCTTATAAATATGAGCCCAGTCTGGTCTAGGGGCTGAAAATCCAAAAATGAAAAATCACTATTCTCAAATATGTAACAATTTGGTAGGAAGAAAGGTATATACATCTCTAAATTATCATGAAGTAATTGTTGTATTGGGGGTAAATGAAATATATCAAGATAATAGGGTAAATAATTCATTCAAAGGGAGTAAGAAAAACTTCAGAAAGTATTTTATATGAAATATGAAAAAGTAATAAAGTTGTTTTTTATTTAGACAAGCCAAGGTAATGTCTTCTAGGCAAAGGAAACAATATATGCAAGATCAAAGAGGCAAAGAGAATATAATATTCTTGGGAAGCTTTTATTGCCAGTATTACTAAAGTGTAAAATAGTATGATATTAGAGGTATAGAGTATTAGATCACAAAGTATATTTAAAAACATGCAGTTTTCTTTTTCTTCTCTAAACTATAGGTAGACAGTAAATATTTCTGAGTAGCTTATAGTATTATATATTGAGATACATCAAGAAATATCCAGTGTTTTATTTTTTAATATTTGAAAATATTACTTTTCTTATTTTTCTTTATAAATTGCTGATAAAGAATGATAAAGCATGATTTAAGTTATATATGTTTTTTGATTTTGGATGGATGTTCTTATGTTCATTTTTATATGTTTATATTATTTTTATAGAGAATATTCAATTGTAGCTATAAAATATATTTTAAAAAGCAACTTAAATTTCTCCTCCTAAAAACCTAATTTTATACTTTAGTTTTAAAGTTTGCTGAACAGTATTTCATATTTTTTAGAAATGTGATTTAAACTTTTGCTTTTAGAAATTGGTTTTGCCCTTCAATTGTAAAGGTCATGGCACATTACTTAACACCCCAAAGTGAATGTTTAAAAGCTACCTGCCATTTGTCATTCCAAAAAGAAAGTCTTTGGCTCTCCATGGTCTATAACCTCACTTTAATTCTCCCCCTTCGTTTTTGCTTCCAGAGTTCTTGATGTTTCCTTGAACTTTCTAAGTTACTATGTTTGGGGAGATATGTTAAATTCCGTCCTGGAAAATCTATTTCCAGTCTATGGTATTAGGCCTTGGGATGTCTGTAAGTGGTATGATCTGCTCTGTTATGTTGAGAGGATTCCATATTAATCATGTAAGTAGTTATTGTATTGGAATAGAGATGGATCTTTGGACCTTAAAGACAGGTTTTACCCTAGAAAGATAATTTGGATGATTATATGTTATGGGTTATTTTCATGCAGTTCATAAATTCTGTCAAGAATATAAAATATTGCATGCTCATACATTTGTGTATTTTTCTGTGAATAGATTTCATTGTAGTTTCATTTCAAAGCAGTTTTTGATCCATGAGCAAAAAATATTGGTATGGTGAGAATCAAAATACCACAGCCACAGTTCACTCACAGTTTTTCAAAGTCCAAGTTTTCATTCATTTCAAAGAGAACTGTGACATCCCCACACCTGAAAAAGTTTAAGAATCACTGCTTTAAAAAAAAAAACAAAAACAGGCTAACACTGTGCTCCTTCTCTTAGCCTTTACTGAAATAGTTTCATTCTGATAGGATATTAGCAATTGATACATTGTCTTTTGTCTTCATGGATTCTGTCACTGATGTTGACCTAGTCATTCCTAAGGCAATTGATTGAATCTGTTTATGTCCATGGTCAACAATTCTCTATTCTTGAAGAACAGAGGTTAAGAATATATCCATTCCCTCACAGTTTTTCACAAGTTTTATTTACCATTCTTTCTTTTTCCTTCTTAGTACCTTTTTTCCCCTAGCTCTAGACAAAGTTGAAAAACAAATTAATGTAATCATATAAATTAACAGTCACAGATATGTTACTTAAACAAGCTTGAGCACCAAAACTCTCTCTTTCTTCAGAATGAGTGCTCTTTGCCAGGTATGTTTGAAGAGAGATCTTAGGTGATTGTATTCCTCAATACTGGTTAAGAATCAACAACCTCAGAGCAGACTATAATATCAGTTTGTGTAATCATTACACATCAGGAATGGTCCTTGGTTTTTATACGTATTGACTATTGTTGGTGGCCTTAGATTAGTCCTGACTTACCCAAATGGATTTGTATTTTTGCCCTGCAAACTATAAAAGACTGTCTACCTCCTGTTATCAGTGGCCTTACAATCTTGTAAGATAGTTCATTCTGTGTCCTGGAAAACATTAATTTCTTGATAATTGACTGACATGATAGCTCAGACTTAATTATTGAGTCTGATATATAGGAGTCATTTTGAGTAGCTGTTAGTAAAATGTAAGAAAAAATCAATTACTCTAATTTACTGGGGGAAGGGTGATGATAGTAGTAACCTTGTAAAAGTAAAGTGCTACTTTTGTATTTTTAATTATTGGAATCTATATTTTAAAAGTGCTGGTTTAGATAAAGTGATGTTGCTTTAATAACTGCTTTATTGATTTAAATATCATCAAAGTGTAAAATTAGTTCTAAGCTTCCCAAACTTTCAAATATTAGTGAAGATTTTAGAGAAATTATTTCCAATTATAAGACAAAATAAAATTAGAAAATTCCTTTTGAGTATGTTTTTATGCAACTTAAAATTATGGAGAGAGAAGATATATATATGGTTTTGGAATTTTCTATCTTTATGAAATTTTAAGGTAGAAAATCAACAGTCTGAAATCTCTTTCAAACTCGTTTTCGTGAAAATTGAAGAATTTTCTTTCTTTTTTTTTTCCTTTTGAGAAAGCAGGATTCATTGAGAGGACAGAAAGGCTCCCATAGTGGGAGGGGACCCAAAGGGGTTGCCCCGAAGAATTTTCAAGTAAGACTTTCTTCAGAGAGAATTGTCTCTTAAATGGTTAAAAATTAACCACAGTTCCTAAACATTATTTTGTTTAATATTATGAATATTAGTGTTCCAAACATTTCTACAGTTAGAAATGCACTATCATTTAATCTTTTTATTGTTGGCATGGGTCAAAAATGGTTAAATATTGACAATAGTTTGACCCAATACTATTCTCTGTTTTCATGCTACACACTGTCAGCCAGAGTGTTCTTGTTTTTTTACAAAAGAAAATGAACATTATTTTTAGAGCAGTTTTACATTTACAGAAAAATTTTACTGAAGACATAATCTTCATATTACCTCCCTCCAGCTTCTGCTGTTATTAACATCTTGCATTAGTGTAGTACTTTTATTACAACTGATACAAATATTGAAACATTATTATTAAAGCCCATAATTCACATTAGTGTTCACTCTGGGTTGTACAGTTTTATGGTTTTTTAACAAATGCATAGTGCACTATATCCCTCATTACAGTATCATGCATGGTAGCTTTAACCTTAAAAAGGGCCTATTCTCAAATAATTCAATACACAAAAAAGATACCTGTATTTGTATATTCATTACAACACTATTCACAATAGCAAAATCATGGAACCAACCAAAATGCCCACCAACAACTGAGTGGATAAAGAACATGTGATATATATATATATATACTATTCATGTCTTTTGCCCACTTTTTATGTATAATGCAGCCATGAATAAAAATTAAATCATGTCATTTGCAGCAACATGAGTAAAGCTGGAGGTCATCATTCTAAATTAAATGAACTGACTCAGAATCAGAAAGCCAAACACCACTTGTTCTCATTCATATTTGGGAACTAAATGGTCACAAAGATGGAAATAATAGACACTAGGGACACCAGTAAGGGGGACAGTGATGAGAGGGGTTAGGGTTCAGAAATTTCCTGTGTGGTACAATGTTCGCCTGAGACCCAATCCCCACCACTACACAATATGTCAATATAAGGAACATGTATGTGTACTCCTTGAAACTAAAAGAAAAAACAAAAAGCCCTAGTCTCCACTTGTTCATCCCTCACTCCCTTCCTTTGACCCTCTGGTAATTACTAATCATATTACTGTCTCTGAAGTTTTGTTTTCTGAAGAATATCATACAGTTGAAGTCACACAGTATATAGCTTTTTCCAGACTGGCTTTTTTCACTTACTATGCATGTAAGCTTTCTTCATATCTGTTCATAGCTTGATAGTTCATTTATATTTATCACTGTATAATACTCCATTGTATTATTAAATGTCCCATACGTTATCCATTTGCTTACTGAAGGGCATCTTGGGTATTGGTAATTTTGGGCAATCATTAATAAAGTTGCTACAAACATTAATGTGCAGGTTTTTGTATGGATATATATTTTCAACTCATTAGGTAGAGTGTAACACCTGGATCATATGGTGAGATTGCTGGATCATAAGGTGATTTAGCTTTGTAAGATGCTTTCAGTACATCTTCCAAGTAGCTGTGGTATTTTGATTCTCACCAGCAACGAATGAATTCCTGTTGCTTCACATTCCTGCCAGCATTTTGTGTGATCAGTGTTTTGGATTTTAGACATTCTAATTGCTGTGCAGTCATATTTTATCATTGTTTTAATTTGCAATTTCTTGATGACATATTATTTGAGCATCTTTTTACATGCTTATTTGCCATCTGTGTATCTTCTTTAGTGAGGTGTCTGTCTGTTCATCTCTTTTGCCCATTTAAAATTTTTTTAAAATATCATATTTTGCATAAAAGTTATTTATATAAAAGATATATATGTTTTGCAAATATTTTCTCCCAAGTTTATGGCTTGTGTTTTTCATTCTCCTAACTGTTTCTTCAGAGCAGTACTTTTTAGTTTAAAAGAAGTGCAACATCAATGTTTTTTGCTCATGAATCATGTTTTTAGTGTTATATTTTAAAAGTCATTGCAAATGAAAGATTACTTAAATTTTATCCCATATTAATATCTAAAAGTTGTGTTTTGTATTTTATGTCTAGGGCCATGAGACATTTTGAGTTAATTTTATAAAAGATGTATGGTCTGTGTCTAGATTTTTATTTATTGATTTATTTGCCTGTGAATGTCCATTTGTTCTAGCACCAGTTTCTTTGCTGAGAAACCTATCCTTTCTCTATTGAATTGTCTTTGTCCCTTTGCCAAAAATTGGTTGGCTATATTTGTGTTGTTCTATTTCTGAGCTCTCTATTCTGTTCCACTGATCCATTTGCCTGTTCTTAAGCCTATACCACACTGTCTTGATTACCGTTATCTTTATAATTAGTCTTTAAATGGAAAGTATTAATCCTCTGAATTGTTTTTCTTTAATATTATGTTTGCTATTTTGAATCCTCAGCCTCTCCGTAGAAAATTTAAAATGCTTGTTGATTTTCACAAAATAACTATATAGGATTTTGACTGGGAATGCTATGTATCTACTGATCAAGTGGAGAATAATTTGTATCTTTTTTTGTCAATATTTTTTATTATGGTTTTGTGGTATACAGTTAAGGGTTAGGTGTACAATTACGTTTCATTCAGATACCCTGTTGATAAGAGGTGTTTCCCCATCCCCAGACAGATATTTGTGACTGTTAATCCCATCCCCCTCTGCCCCCATAGTTTCCCAGTACCATCAGTTGGTTTCTTATAGTATTGCATTGGATGTTCAAGGTCCATTATATGAGTGAGAACATGTGATACTTAGATCTTTGTTTCTGTGAGAGGTCACTCAGTATTATAGACTAGTTCCATCCAGTTGCTGCAAAGTCCATGATTTTGTTCTTTTTTATGGCTGCATAGTATTCAATCGTGTATATGTACCACTTTTTTAAATCCAGTCCTCTTTTGATGGGCAACATGGTTGTTTCCAGGTTCTTGCTATTGTGAACAATGCTGCGATAAACATTCGTGTGCAGGTATCTTTTTTAAAGAGTGATTTGAGTTCTTCAGGGTATATTCCCAGTAGGGAGATTGCGGGGTCATATGGGAGGTTGATATTTAGAGCTTTTAGGAATCACCATACTGCTTTCCACAGAGGTTGCACTAGTTTACACTCCCACCAACAGTGTAGAAGTGTTCCCTTTTCGTCATACCCTCTCCAGCAGCTGTTATTTTTTGAGTTGTTGATAATTGCCTTTCTGACTGGAGTTAGGTGGTATCTCAGTGTGGTTTTGATTTGCTTCTCCCTGATGATTAGTGAGGTTGAACATTTCTTCATGTGTTTGTTGACTGCTCGAATGTCCTCTTTTGTGAAGTGTCTGTTCATATCTTTTGCCCATTTTATAATGGGGTTGTTTGTTTTTTTCTATTCAGCACGTTTTAGTTCCTTGTAGATCCAGACTGTTAAGCCTTTGTCAGACCTGGTGCTGGGGAATATTTTTTCCCAGTCTATAGGCTGTCTCCCTGCTCTCTTGATGGTTTATTTGGCCTTGCAGAAGCTTGTCAGTTTAATAAGGTCCCACTTGTCTATCTTCTCTCTTATGACCTGTGGGTTTCAGGTTCTGTTCAGGAATTGGATGCCAGTTCCCATTTCCATGAGGGTATTTCCTTCATTTTCTAAGGTTCCTATGGTTTGAGGTTTTACATTTAGGCCTCTGATCCATTTGGAGTTAACCTTTGTGCATGGGGATAGATAGGGGTCCTGTTTCAATCTTCTGTATGTGGTCAGCCAGTTTTCCCAGCACCATTTACTGAATAGTTTCTCCTCTCCCCAGTGGTAGGTGGTGGAGGCCTTGTTGAAGATGAGTTGGTTGAGAAATTGAGGTTTTGCTTCTGAAATCTCAATTCTATTCCATTGATCTATATACCTGTTCCTGTACCAATACCAAGCTGTTTTGATGATTGTTGCTTTATAGTAAAGTTTGAAGCCTGGTAATGTGATACCACCTGCTTTTTTTTTTTTTTTTTTGCTGAGGATTGTTCTGGCTATTTTTGGACATTTGTGTTTCCATATGAATTCCTGTGTTGTTTTTTCCAGGTCTGAGAAGAATGTTGTTGGTAATTTGATGGGTATTGCATTGAATTTGTAGATTGCCTTAGGTAAGATGAACATCTTTACAATGTTGATTCTTCCAATCCATGAGCATGGGATATTTTTCCACTTGTTCATGTCAGCTTTGAATTCTTTGAGCAGTGTTTTGTAATTTTCATTGTAAAGGTCTTTCACGTCTCTGGTTAGGAAGATGCCAAGGTATTTCATTTTTGTTGTGGCTATTGTGAATGGAATTGTGTTTTTTATTTGAGTTTCTGTTTGTTTATTATTGGTGTAGAGAAATGCGATTGTCTTTTGTACATTTATTTTGTATCCTGAGACTTTGCCAAAGGCCTTTATCAGTGTAAGGAGGTTTTTGACAGATTCTCTTGGGTTTTCAAGGTACACAATCATATCATCTGCAAAGAGAGATAACTTGACTTCCTCTTTTCCTATTTGGATACCACTGATTGCCTCCTCTTCTCTGATTGCTCGAGCCAGGACTTCCAATACTATGTTGAACAGGAGAGGTGAGAGTGGGCATCCTTGTCTAGTTCCACTTTTCAGGGGAAATGGTTCCAATTTTTGTCCATTTAGGAGTATGCCGACTGTGGGTTTCTCGTAGATGGCTTTTACTATTTTGAGGTATGTTCCCCGTATGCCTAGATGTTCAAGGGTTTTTATCAAGAAGGGGTGCTGGATTTTATCACAAACTTTTTCTGCATCTAATGATATAATCATGTGGTTTTTGTTTTGACATCTGTTGATGTATTTAATTACGTTTATGGTTTTACGAATGTTGAACCAGCCTTGCATCCCAGGAATGAAGCCCACTTGGTCATGATGGATGATTTTTGAGATGTATTGCTGAATTCAGTTTGCTAGGATCTTGTTGAGAATTTTAGCATGTATGTTCATCAAAGATATTGGCCTGTAGTTCTCTTTCTTTGTTGGATCTTTACCTGGCTTGGGTATCAATATGATATTGGTTTCTTAAAATGATTTGGGGAGAGTTCCATCTTTTTCAATTGCCTGGAATACCTTCAGTAGGATTGGTATCACTCCTCAAATGTCTTGTAGAATTCTGCTGGAAAGCCATCTGGACATGGGCTTTTTTTTTGTAGGAAGTTTTCTTATTAAGTAGTCGATTTCCTTGATTGTTATTGATCTATTTAGGGTCTCAATTTCTTCTTGTTCCAATCTAGGTAGGTAGTGTAATGTCAGAAAGTCCTCCATTTCCTTAAGGTTTTCAAGTTTGTTTCCATACAAGTATACGTAGTAGTCTCTAATGATCTTTTGTATTTCTTCAGGGTCAGATGTGACTTCATCTTTTGTGTTTCTGATTGTGCTTATTTGGTTTTTATCTCATTTTTTCTTGTTCAGTCTAGCTAGGGGACCATTGATCTTGTTTATCCTTTCAAAGAACAAGCTTTTTGTTTCATTGATTTTTTTGTATTATCTTTTTGTCTTCCATGTCCTGGATTTGGGCTTTTATTTTGGTGATCTGGATTCTTCTGCTGAAATTAGGGTTTTTGTGGTCTTGCTTTTCCTGCTTCTTTAGGTGGTTTGTTAGGTTGTTAATTTGTGTTCCTTCCATTTTCTTCATGTGTGTTTGTAGGGATATAAATTCCCCTCTTACTACAGCTTTCAAGGCGTCGCAGAGATTTGGGTGAGATGTTTCTTCATTTTCATTTGTTTCCAGGTATCTTTTGATCTCTGTTTTGATTTCATCAGTGACCCAGGAGTTGTTTAGCATCATGCTGTTTAGTGTCCATGTCTTTGTGGGTTTTGGGGGGACTTTGTTGGTGTCAATGTTTATTTTTATTCCACTTTGATCTGAGAAGGTGCATGGCAGAATTTCAGTCCTTTTAAATTTGCTTATGCTTGATTTATGGCCAATTACGTGGTCGATCTTAGAATACGTTCCATGCAGTGATGAGTAGAATGTATATTCTGTGGTCTTTGGATGGAGTGTTCTGTAGGTATCAATTAAGTCCATTTGGTCCAAAGTCACATTGAGGTTCCGGATCTCCTTGCTGACTTTTTGTCCTGATGATCTGTCCAGGGTTGTGAGTGGGGTATTAAAGTCCCCAGTTATGATGGTATTAGAGTCAATATCTGTCTTTAGTTTTCCTAGAAGTTGCTTTATGGAAGTTGATTTTTAGTAGCTTGAAGGGTATTTTGTCTGAAATTAAGATCGCTACTCCTCCTTTCTTTTGTATTCCATTCGCCTGAAAGTTTGTTTCCCATCCTCTCACTTTGAGTCTGTGGGTGTCCTTTCTAGTGAGGTGAGTCTCTTGAAGGCAATAGATTGTTGCCTGATGATATTTTATCCATTTTGCCATTCTCTGTCTTTTCAGTCGTGCATTTAATCCATTCACATTTAGGCTAATATTTGAAATGCAAGAGTTGATCCCTGTCATAAGGTTCTTACAGAGTTGTTTCTGTTTGTTTGTTGTCTTTCTTTGGGTTCTGGAGTTGGCTCATGTGTGTTTTTAGTCTTTTGCCTGGTGGCAGCGTAGGTTGTTAGGGATTGGATATCTGGAAAAGATTTCAATTCTGCCTCACTAATGAAGCTTAGTTTGACTGTGTAGGTTATTCTTGGCTGAAATTATTTCTCTTTTAGAACTTTGAAGATAGGGCTCCAGGCTCTCCTAGCCTGAAGGTTTTCTGTGGATAAATCTGCTGCTATTCTAATTGGTCTTCCCTGGTAGGTAGTCTGGCCTTTTCCTCTTGCTGCCTTTAGGAATTTTTCTTTTATAGCTACTTTGTTTAGGCGAATTATTATGTGTCTGGGAGTTGGTCTTCTCATTTGTTGTCTTGCAGTGGTTCTCTAAATCTCTTGTGTTTGAACTTTTTCATCCTTGATGAGATGAGATGAGGGAAGTTTTCTTGAATGATTTCATCAAATGTTTGTTCCAGTGTGGCTTCTGTTTCTCTCTCTGCCTCAGGAAACCCAATTACTCTTAGGTTTGGTCTCTTGAAGTGATCATTCATCTCTTGCAGGTTTTGTTCTGTCTTTTTGAGTTTCTTTTCGGTGCTTTTGGCAGTTTGGGTTAGTTCTGTGTTTTGGTCTTCGAGCTCTGAGATTCTTTCTTCTGCTTGGCTGATTCTGCTTTCCATGCTTATTAGTCTGTTAGTCATTTCCATCACAGTATTCTTTACTGCTGTTATTTCTGACATCAGCCCTTTCCTATATTCCTCTTGTCTCTCCTCAATTTTTTAAATTCTCTCCATTAATGTCTTGATGTCCGGGTTTGTTGCCTGTGACCAGTCATTCTGGGGGCTCTTGATTGTTTGTGTTCCAGAATCTGTTTTCTCAGTGTCTGATCTCCCAGGGGTCTGTGTGAGACCTATATTCTTCTTTTGTTTTTTCTTCATTTGTGCGGTTTTTCCCCCTCCCTACTTTTTCCTTCCCTCCAAATCATTGTCTTCTTTAATTCTGTTATTCAGGACTAAAGAGATTGGTTTTACTTCTGTTTGTTCAATCTCCTATTCTTTATGTATGCCCTCTTTACTTTGTTCAATTCTGGAGTTGCACTGTAGGTTGGGGGTGGTCCTTTTTGTAATTTTGAGATTTACTTAAGGGGTGAGCTGTGATTCAAAATCGATCTGCATGTCCTGGTATTCAATGACAGGTGTGTGGATAATCTGGAACCCACTTCCCACTGCCTTGGAATCTGTCCATGCAGTGGGGCTGTAGGTTTACTCCTTGAAATAAAATGTGGTTAGCAGAAGGAGGAGAATGGAGCAGACAGTGGTTGAAGAGGGGGTTGGGGAGATAGAGAAGTAAGGGGCAAACAAACGTGTGCCAACAAATGGAGAGAGAGACCTATACTGAAACAAATAAAAACAATGGACCACAGCTACTGATGAACCAACTCCCATACAAAAAATAAATAAAACATGTAGTGATGCTAACATACAAGCTAACCAACCACCTTTTTGGTGTGCTGTTCCTTTATATAAAGATATGGTTTACAGAGAGAAGAATAGAGAAGACAAGGAAGAGGGGGAAAAAAAAGGAACAAACAGTAGGAATAGAATTAAATCATTAAACTAACAGAATCAATGAAGCACACTTTGAGACTTTTCATTTAAGTCCAATATCCTTTCAGTTCTGATTTCTAGCCTTCTTTTCAAGCAGGTAAATTAGTTTGCAGTTTGGGTCAGTTGCCCCTGGTCTGCTGTGAAGGACAGTTCAGATCACCCTCCGTTCACCACTCTGGCCTTTTCAAGCTTGTTTCTCCCGTTTCGGTGTTGTTTCCTTGAATTGCTAGCAGATGGTGCTATCTCAGATGTTCGCCCCAGAAGGTTTGGGGCCGGACAGGAACCGGCGAGACTGAAGATGAATGCCTGCCTCAGGGCACAGGCAGGAGACTCATGGCGGGCAGCACGTCTTTGTCACAGGAGAGGTGTCAGCGATCCCAGCAGATCTTCCCTGAAGGGGCTTCAAGGACTGAAGTTGTGGATCGTCTGCGGCCCAGGTGGTGTAATGTGCTACCAGCAGTGGTGGCGGCAGCGTCTACACTGCAGTGGTTGTCCAGTCCGCTGCAATGCCCCAGTGGTGGCAACGGCCGAGCTCCGTATGAAGAGCAGGCTGTGATTTTGGGATCTGCAGCCCTTGGGGCGAGAGCCAGAGACCCACTGCAGTTCTCCTTTGCAGAGGGTTTCACAGACCTGGTTGCCCCATCGCCATCTTGCCAGAAGTCCTGAAGAATTTGTATCTTAACAAATTGTTTCTATCTGTGAAGAACTATTTCATTTGTTTATATTTTTTGATTTTATGTAAATAAAAGTTTTATAGTTTCCCTAGTAGAGATCTTGTACCTATTTTGATAGTTTAAAATATTTATATTTTTTGGGTGCTAAGGTAAATGGCATTGTGTTTTAATTTCTAAATCTAATTGTTCACTGTTAGCATATAGAAAAGCAACTGAATTTTGTATATAAGTTTTGTATTGTGCAACCCTGCTATAGTTGCTTATTAGTTCCATAGGATTTGTTGTTGATTCTTTGGGATTTTCTACATAGACCATCATAACATCTTTCAATAAAAACAACTGTATTTTTTCCTTTCCAATCTGTATGCCTTTATTTCCTTTTCTTTTTTTAATTGCGTTTACTCCCACCACAATGTTGCACAGCAGTTTTAAGAGACACATATTTCTTGTTCCTGATTGTAGGAGAAAAACATCTAATTTCTCAGCATTAACAGTGATATTAGTAATAGATGTTATCAAATCGAGGAGCTTTCCATTTATTTTTAGTTTGCTGAAATATTTTGTCATGAATGTGAATTTTGCTATGCTTTTCTGCATCTATTGATATGATCACATGATTTTTCTTCTGGTCAAATCTTATAAACAAGTTAATGATAGACATTTTTGCAATCACACTAGTGGTATTTGCTAGGGCAGAGTCCTTCTCTATGTAATGCTTTTATAGCAGGATGTACCTGATCTGTCAGTGTTGCTAATTGTAAATAAGTCAGAAATTATTGATTTGTGAAGCATGACTCTCTGGAAATGTCACTTAATTGATGTAATTATAGGAGTATAAAATGGAAATTTTAATGATTGAATAGTTTTCTTTTGTGTAAGTAATGCAATGCATGCATCATTTAGAAACCAGTTAGGTTAAATCTGTGCCAGTGCTCATCATAATGTAGAAAGTAAAGGGGACCAACACAAATGTGCTCCTGATCATGCTGCTTGCCATGCATTGAGTAACACATTTTTTGTGTGTCTGACCCAGGGATCTCATTTCTTTTGCCAGCATCCATGGTAACCAGCTAACTTATTAGCTTACAGGTATGGTAAAATGAAATACTGACCCTATACATTTCTCCATAGCATCAGTTGGCTTCAGCTGCACAACCCTGCTCCTTTCAATGAATCATATAATCTCTGGTTTCCCAAGGTCCCTGATATTGTAGCCCCACTGTCAGTTATCTTTTTTCATAATTGAATTTAATTTTCCTGTTGTAAAATTAAGACACATTATAGAGGACTCAAATGCTAATTCCTGTATTAAAATCTGAATTGCACTACATAAACCTGTATGATTTTAGCCAAATTGTTTATTATTAGTAATCATTTAGAACACTAGCCCTTGATGTAGATGTTTTTGACTCAGTGGTTACTTGACTCAAATTAGTTGATTTTTGTCAACAGAACCAATACTGCCTGCAAATGCTAAATTGATAACAGTACTGGAGCTCATTACATGACTGTATTGTTTTGTTTTGTTTTGTTTTTAGTCAGAGTCTCACTCTTTCCTCTAGGCTGGAGTGCAGTGGCATGCTCATGGCCACCGCAGCCTCAACCTGCTGGGTTCAGGCGATCCTTCCACTCAGCCTTCCGAGTAGCTGGAACAACAGGCGCAAGCTACCATTCCCAGCTTATTTTTTGATTTATTGTAGAGACAGGGTCTTGCCAAGTTGCCCAGGCTGGTTTCAAAACCCTGGGCTCAGGCAATCCTCTGGTGGCCTCCCAAAGTGTTGGGGTTACAGGCATGAGCTACCATGCCCAGCTGGGAAATTAATATCATTAAAATGGCCCACAAAGATGCTTTTTTGTCTGGTTTTGTTTACTGCTATATCACCAGTGTCTGAACAGTGTGTGGCAAAGATGAGTTCAGATAAATGTCTTTTTTTTTTTTTTTTTTTAGTTGGAGTCTCACTCTGTCACCCAGGCTGGAGTGCCGGTGGCATGCTCATGGCCACTGCAACCTCAACCTGCTGGGCTCAGGCAATCCTTCTGCCTCAGCCTTCCAAGTAGCTGGAACTACAGGTGCATGCTACCACACCCAGCTTATTTTTTTATTTATTGTAGAGATGAGGTCTCACTAAGTTGCCCAGGCTGGTCTCAAACTCCGAGCTCAGGCAATCCTCTGGCGTCCTCCCAAAGTGCTGGGATTACAGACTTGAGCCACCGCACACAGCACATGACTGTATTGTTACATGACAATTGAAAAAGACAAAAACATGAGCAGGACATAAAAATACATTAAATATATAATAAGTAATATTAGAGCAACTCTGCCACACCTAGAACTCTTAAAAATAATCTCATGTAATGTTTTCAATATATATGTTGGCTGATTTTCTAAAATGAAGATGATAACTAGTGAAGGACTGGCTGCTAATTTGATTAAAAACAAGTCATGCCTCTTGTAAAATGAATTGCTTATACAGTCAGTTTCAATTGATGAGAAGCAGGGAAAAGGGATGTGTAATATCATTTACTATAAAAAATGAGACTTAAAAATTAAATCCTAAGCTCACAATGCCATTTTATGAATATCCATATAACCCAGTGATATCAGTTACAACTTAATTTTTAAAAAAATTCTCTATTCTGGGCAACTAAAATGGCTATAAAATGAAGCTTCACTGATCCCCACCATAGCAGATATTTTTTCCCATAAATGCTATTTTTGGTACTAACTAGAACACATTCTGAAATATTTTAATACATTTTCTTTTCTTGTTCTACATAGAACATAAAATGAATCTACTTACCTCTGAGGTCAGAGTCACTGCTAAACTCAACCTTTTGAACATTATCCAAAGTTAGTATTTTCTAGTTAAGAATAATTATTTTTTTAAACTTATCACTCAAAAACATTTTTCTTTAGCATGAATGGGTTCTTTTTTCATCTGTATTTCTCCAGATGGTATTGTTTTAATAGTTATTGTGCTATTGCATATGCAGAGATAGTAAAAAAACAGTTTGAATTGAAATACAGATGCCAACATCTTAACAATGTCATGCAGAGGTATACTTGAACAAAATCACAAGTAACATAAATCACAAATCATAGATTTTTTAATTCTCAAAGTAATGGTAACTTTATGTGGTAAATTTATTAAAGTCAAATTCCTCTTTTAGTTATGAGTATAGTTGCTTCCTTTCTATTAGCTGAGTTGGAGATGATCTAGAGGTGGGGAAGACAGAAGTAAATGCTATACATTTTATATATTATTATTATTGAGGTCTTCAAAGGTAACAGCCTAATGGTTAGGACTTTACTTTTCTGCTAAGACAGAAGCTCCACCTGGCTCTTCCATCTACTCCCCACTCCACTCACATCTAGATAATTTGAGAACTGAACCCCAGATTCCTCATCTTTAAAGTGAGCACAATAGTAGTATCTAGTCTTAGGACATTGCAAGGGTTATGAAAAGAGTGTATAGGCTGCCTGGCACATAGTAAGTGCTGATTTCATTATGTAATACTTTTTTAAAAAATCAATAGTAGATTCCCATTTTAAAAAAAGACATTTTAATATATATAACCTAGTCTACTAGTAAATAATTGGAATTCTATTGTACTTGCATATAAATCATTTCAAAATGTTTTGTTTGTGTTAATTTTATTCTTATGAAGTAGATTTTTCTTTAGTTTCTCTTCTATATGTTAGTAGAGAAATCTTTCAGTGTACAACTATTAATTAGCTGCATATGTTCATTACTGTCATGATTTCATAGTGGTTTAAATTAGAAAACTGAAAAAAAATTTACTCTAAACATGAATTTTAGATTATGTGCTAAAATATGTATGATTAAAAATGAACTTTGGATATTTTTGTTAAGGTATATACTTCCTACAATGTCTAGAATTTCCATTTACTATTTTTTCTGTGCTATTGCATATGCAGAGATAGAAATAGCACAGAAAAAATATATATCCTAACATCCACATATAAATCATACATATAAATCTAACATCCACAGAATACTTAAAGAAATAATTATACAGATTTTTCCCCAAAGGACAGTATCTAATTATATATATATATATAAATTTTATATATATGTAGTTTTTTGTTTCTAATGGTATATAATATATTTTCTTATTTTTGACAATATATTTTATTATTTTAATTTTAATGAGAACTATAACAATCTCCTAATCTTACAAATACCTATACTGATTAACAAGAGGCTCATCTGCATATAAAATAAAACTGTAGATATGTCTTTCTTTTTTTGTGGAAGGAAACTTGCTAGCTCACCACTTAGCAAGCTTGGGCATATGCCCTTTTAGCCTCCTAGTTCAAGAGGGCTGTCCTAGAAGTCACATCCAAGTTTTATGTGCCAGGAGTTAGAGAAAGGAAAGCATTTCCTCTCTTTTTTTGAAGGAAAAATTTTAAATTTGTCACAAAAATTGCTTTTGTAATTGAGTAACACTGTACTTGTTAAAGCTGTAACCACCACCAGCTATTAGGGGCCCAGTTAAAAGTTAGAATATTAAATTTAGTTTGCAGTCTCTGCTATATATCTTTTGAAAATACAGGTACATGCTCAAAAGTGTTAAAGACATCTATTAAATCTGGCTTTGTAAACTATAAAAAATTGGCCAGGCCATTACAACCTGGTCATCATTTGTTTTTCATGATTAAATTGTTATAATAGCTGTGATTTGATTCTGCATCTTCTGCTAAGCAAATGATAGAGCTATTTAAAAAAAAAAAAAAACAGTAAATGCCATGTCGTACTACTTAACTGTTTAATACATCAAACCATTTTAGAGTTTCTTTAAAGCATTTTTACTGAGAAGGAAACAATCTTCAGTTGCAAAGAACATTTTATTGTTTATGAGCATTTAGGAGTTTTGCTTTAGGACAATATTCATATTGAGTAAAATACTTCAGGAATTGACTTTCAAAGAAATTTTTTCACCTAATACTTTTAATTTTGAAAAGAATAATAACTGTAAAACCTCTAATCTAAATTCTTTAAGGCTTTAAATTGAAATGGCTATCTAATTCAGAAAGTTATTCATATAAGTAATTAACTGCCTGTCCTTACACTCTAATAAAAGTACTAACCTATGGAAGAAGTCATCAGAGAATCTAAAAATGCAGGGTTTTTTTGTCTTTTCTGGTTATAAGTAAAACAAGTCATTTGCCTTGGGATTCATGAACCTTGTGGTAGTGCAGCTAATGATTTAAATTTAATTAATTCATTAAGGTGTAGAATTTTAGAAAGTGTGGAAGCCTTTGAGAATGTCCTCCAAAGTTGTCATTTTATAGTTGAGGCACTGAGATCTGGAAAGTTTAAGTGACTTGGCAAGGTCACATTAATGACTTAGCGGCAATGCTGAAACCAAGACCATAGTTTTATTGCCTTTTAATCTAGTTTGTATTTTTCCTCCCTCTCTTCCTTCCTCCTTCTTTTCCTTCTAACTCTGCTTTCTGCATTTTAATGACATTAGCTTTAATATATTTGTGTATAATTCTAATGTCAGATGTAAAAAAAGGAAAATTTGTTTTGGCAAAAATTAATTGAATACAAGGAATAAGGTGCTTACAGTACTGTTGAAAAAGTTAATGTAGGTTCTAGGCTGGGCTTTCAGAAAGAACTTGCAAAACACCGTGATAGAGTTTAGCAGAGGAACTGAGACTATTGCCACACATTTCCACATATAAAAAACTAGTAAAATAGATTCTGAAATGCTGGTAGGTAAGCTACTGTCATTCATTTCATAACTGTCGCTTGACATGCATAAAGCTGATGAATGGACTCTGGAATAATGCTGCAGAAAACTCCATTTATCTATTAGATCTGCCAGTAGAGCTATGCAAAAAACCCATGGCTCCGGTTCTTTATTTGTACCCTCCCACGCATGTGCATTTAATTGTTGGGACCTACTTTGCACCCAGAGCCCCAACTGTAAGAAGGCCTGATAAATATGATCTTTAAGTTTGTAGCCTCTATACTACAAAGACGACATTACACAAGGAGTGTTTAGAAGGAAGCTGTCTTTATATATAAAGCACATATGCACATTAACAAATACACCCATACACGGGGACTAAACAGAGTAAAGAACATAGTGCTGTGATTGCAGCTGGAGATCCCTCTCTTATTCTTGGCACACTCAAGGAGATACTACTGAAAAGAAGGACAGCACATCCATATAGGGACTATGCTGCTCCAAAGTTCAAAGAGGCCTGCTAAGATGTGTATGATAGGGAGTACTGAATTTTTTTTCTTTTCTGTTTTTATTTTTTGACTTTGCACCAGGTCACCGGAGCCCCAGAGCTTTCCTAAAGGTAGCAGATCTTGAATTTTCATGAAGTTGCTTTCAGGCTTGCAAATATAATTAATAATCATAGAAACAGACTTCATAGAAACGTTGGTGAATGTTTACCTCAATGCTATCAATATATACTTGGGACAGTTGACATCAAAAGAGGTTACATGGCTTTACGTGACAATGGTGTTGAGAGTAAAACTAAAGATTTCTTCCCTTGAATGCTTTTGTATTGTATTCTGTTTTCCCTAAATGTATTTTTGTCATTAATACAGCAGGAATTTTATTTTATGTAATGTTTTAATTTCAGGATTTGGATCAAAAGCATTGGGAAAATATATGTTTAAAATATGAGGATGAATGAATACTTACTTTGCTTCATCTCTTTAACACTGGCAATAATGGCATCAATAGCAATGTAATGCTTTGTGACTTAACACAAATTAGGTAAAAGGATAGAACTGATCATTTGAAGCTAGGGGAATTTGAGTGTTCACCCATTCTGGAACTCTGGAAATGTTTAAGGGATAGATTGCAGAGGATTCAGCACCATCTTTTTTATTATGCTACTTCGTTTAACGCTGAGGAAAAACGCAGTTTGGGTTCCAGAAAATTATGCATGAAATAAATATACCCATATGACCTCTGCTTTAGCAGTTTAGACTATTTTGACCAGTTTGCTGCTCTATCATAACAGGTTTCCAAATACCAACTGCAGTCCTACTTTCCCATGTTCTGAATATTAGGAATCAAATTTTGAATTTTCAGGATCCTTGAAATAATACATTTCCTAAATTTCCCCTTTTACCCCTTCTCCTCCTCCTTCTCTTCTCTTTTTTCATTCTCTTCAGCAACTCTTTAAAAAATGTGTAAACTTCTGTTATGTGAATGACCAATTACAGACTGCAACTGGGGATGTGAAAGAAAAGGCACTCTTGCCCTCAAGGAACTTTTGGTCTGGTTACAGGGACAGGAGCTAGCTTTGCAAAGGGTAGTTAAACAAAACAATCAAACAAACAAGCAAGGGATTGAAAGACAAGTACCAGAGAAGATCAGAGAAGGTATGGACCACTAGTGTGTGCTTAAGGCAACTAACAGAAATTTCGGAGAATATTTCAGCCTAGACTTAACGGATTTAATCAGGATACATTATAGTATGCATCAATTTTGTTAAACCCTTTGGGTCCACGTTACATCCTAATGGGCATTTTGAGCAAATTTGTGATAAACTGCTTGACATTTTAAATTTATGATGAAATAAATTATCTTTTAAAAGCAAATTCAAATTTAAAACATAAAATGAGAAATTTCATTCAAATGATATAAACCAATTACAAAAAGAATCACTTAAAATATGTGTATATATATATATTGCAAAATGCCAGAAATATTTTATACACTGAAGAGATATGATGGATAGAAAAATCAAGTATGTTTCTGCATTTTCATTCTTTTCATAGTTAATTATGGGATTCTGCCAATGGGGATAAAGATAAAACTATATAAAGCTTCATATTCTTTCAGTTAATCCTGGTAGAAAATATAACTGAAGGCAGAGGTGACAAGCCTCAGTTGACAATTTAATGAAGACTCTTGAAAGAATGGAAGACTGTGTGCTTTGAGAAGACAAGCCCTGAGCTAGTCATTACATTTGTTTAGACAAAGAAAAGGTTAGCAAATATTTATACATTGGTTCCTGAAATACTATGTTAAGTATGTGTTTATTTTTTATCTAGTTATCATGAATCTGAATTATTCTTTAAATCTATTTGCTGTGAAGGCTAATGATCTTTCCAGTAATATTGAAACATTTATTTTCAAAGTCCCAGTTCCTGTTGATTTGTGACCAGGAAACCATAAATATTCACTATAGAAGATTACCTGCAAAAATGTTTATTATGGGATACCTGCTTTATCCTTCAAAAGTGTAAATGCTGTTGTTCATTGGATGCCAATTTTACCCACTACACTTGTAACATCAACCATGAAATTGCCAATTTTTTTCTACAATTTTCTTAGTATGTAAATGGCTGGAATTTGCTTGTTAGTAGATTGCATCAGGGTTTTCTCCTTACAGGCTTACTTATAATAAATCAAATCTCCCTAATACATTCATTTTTGGAAAGCATCGCAAGTGTGAATTTTTCTCAGACATTAGGATGTATTATATGCAATGGAGGTCATTACTCAGGTTCAGATTCAGAAACTGCTGCTAATACAAAGGTAACTGGGGATATTTAAAAAGGGCAGTGATTTCCAGTCTTAAAAACCAGCACATAAGCCCGAGTAACAAGCAGCCTCCAACTCCTCCTCCTTCCTTTCACCAGTGGATTTTAACATGAATTCTACATTCTATTGTCATCTTACAACCACTGTCATCACTTGCCTTCCTGTGACAAGAAAGGATAACTCCCTCCTTTAGGCACTTAAAATGCATCCTGACCTCCTTAGGATAAACTCAGTCATGTTCTCCTACCAGCCACCCTAAAATACCTTTCCTTTGACCTTATATATCTTTACACCTCTTAAAACGTTCGTATGTTACTACCTTATGTCATATCTATTTGTGGACATATTTTATATAGCTTACTCCCCTTACTATATTGTGAAGTTCTTAATTGGTAGAAAACACATTGCATTAATTTTGTATACGGTAGAGTTATTAATTCTGATGTAAAGTCTTTAGAATTACTAATTGTACAAATAATTTAACTATTTTGAGATTCAGTCTTTTATCAAAAAAATGGAAATAATAATCGACTGCTTAAATTTTTTGTGGCAGTCAAAATAATTGAAAGTCTCTTACAGTGCATAGCATGTAGTATAGCAGCAGAAGCAGTAGCGATAGAAATAATAGTAATGGTGATAACAGTAGTAGTAGTAGTAGTACCAGCAACAGCAATAGTTGTTGCATAGAGCTTTTGTTTTTGAATGTTTTAAGGAACATAACTTTCACATTTTTGTTTTTAGGAACATAGCCATAATAAAAGGTATTGTTCAGGAATTTCTTTGTGCCAGGCCACTGGTCTGGGTGCTCCAAAAACAACCCGAAGAGATGGGTGCCCACTTGCAGATGTGGTAACTGAAGCACAGAGAGCTTAAGTGAGGTTTTCAAGTCCTTATAGGTGACAAAGTGACAATGCAAGAACTCAGCCTCATGTGGCCCAACTTCCCCAGAAGCCATCTATAACCAAACAGTACTCAATAAGTGTTTGTCGAATGATTGATCTCTGTATGTATAGTGTCAAATTATCTATTTGACTTTATTTTTTCACATTCTTTCTATATGGGTACATTTACAGTCTTATACTGTAAATTTAGTTGTTTCATGGGGAATAACTAGTGCAATGCAAAAAAACGATGCATAGTTGATATCTAGAAAGTATTATTTTTTTATTACTGGAAGCACTGGTATCATGCAATTCAAAATTTTAAAAAATGTTTTTAGTAACTACAAGGCCTGTGTATGTAAATTTGTATGTATGTTAATATATACTTATCATGTATTGCTGTTTCTTATATAATTCACACAAGAAAATCAGTCTCATTACTCTTCAGTCACATTTCCTATCTATATTAATACATAAATATATCAATATATGTAAATATATATGACATGAACTAGGAGAGCAAAATATGTGAGATATTACAAAAATATTATTTGCCTTTCCAGTGGAATCCTTTGATCCTTTTTTATTTCAATTGAGCCCATTTTCAGAAAAGCTGAATATAAGAGGTTGGGGTATGGTATCTATTGTTTGGTCTTATTACAGTCATTAACCGCAGTCAAGGTGCCTTTCAGAAAGAAAGGATGATAGATAGACCATATTCTCACGATCACATTCACTGTCATGGAGACCAAAAGTCAGGGAGGCAGGATGTAGCAGAAGACAGAGTGCAGTGGGATACAGGTGCACCTTTCCCAGAGAAGAACAAGATGAATGTTCTCATTGTCACCGCTCCCTGCATTTCCTTAGTCATTAGTGTGACAGGTCTGTAATTGATGACATGACATGGGATCTGTTGTGAAGCTTCTTTCTCCTTCTTTGAAGCTACTCCTGTGTCCTTTAAACAGTATATGGTTATCTAATGTGTCAGTACATCTGCCTTCATATCTCAATCTAAGCTATCTTGGTAATGACAGAAAATCACACCACTTGTAGAAAGGGAGGAGGATATTAAAGTTTCATATCTGTGTTAACTGCATTTCTCAGCAGTGGTTCCTTATGTAATAATAGGCACGGTCAAGAATAAATTTATCAGAGGAAGAGAAAATAGCATAATTTGAGCTTTCAATCTGCTACAAAAGAACGCTCCATAGTCTAAAGCTCTTCATTTTACTTATATGCTTTCTACAGTTACACTGTTCAGATTAAGCATTTCAGAGTTCTGTTTCAAGAAATACTGCATTATGTAGATCACTTGACGGATCATTTAAATTACTACTTGAGCAAACTAACTGAATATCCAAATCATGACTAATCACTTTTGATTCCATTTTAATCATTGTTTGAAAATTATTGCTTTCTTTCAGAAACTGCTGGAAAATATATTTGATTTTAATTATATATTTAGGTTTATTTTATAAGTACTTATTAATTAATCATTAATATTGTCCTTCTGGGAATTTATGGTGAAAATTAAGAAACCACAGAGGTACAACATATATAACATTATAGGGAATACATGTTAAAATTTCTGTTATGAATCTTTAAGACAGGGTCTTTATTGCTTATCAAAAAATGTTATCATCAACTTAATGAAGCTTGTTTTTCTTGTATAGAATTAAATAGAATTTAAAAAACATTATAAAGGATATTTTATCCCTCTTAGTTACTAGGAATATAGCAATAATTTTAAAAATGTGCTTTTCAGAGCAATTTTCTATAATGAGAAGCCCTCCACATTGGGAATAAATCCAATTTGTTATATATTAAATTTGGCTGCCGCACATGTAGAGTTGCTTTACTATAACTCTTTTAATATGTATAATCTCATTAGCATTATAATGACTTCATGCTGAAACTTGATGCAATAAGCTTTCAAAGGAAAAGTTAAAAATTAAACAGAACATCAGTGGTGATGCGAGTCAAAGCTACATTTTATCAGTATATTTCTGGTTTATCATTCTCCAAACTGTACTCGCATGTCTGATTCTATAAGATTATATCTTTATTAGAAGCATTATTAGTCAATTCTTTCAGAGAGATTACTAGCTTTTAATATACTGAGCATGAGACCATAACCTATGACATCATATGGCCTATAAAAGTCACAAAAATATACATGATAGTATATATTTTTTGCAAACTAGTTAGGTCAGAGTTTGTGAGTATTGTCTTAATGAAAAAGGTCACTCAGATATGAAAATATTTAGAAAGATCCTTAAAATACATTTGACTAGTCTCTTCTTTGTTTGCCAAGTACTCATTTTCTTCCCTTTGTTTCTGGAACAAGACTTCCTGATTTTCTTTTATCTCTCTCCTTGCTCTCTTTCTTCTTTACCGGCTGCTTAAATCCCAGTCTATAGATGTTCCCTAGAATTCTGTCCTGAATCTGTTTTATTCTCAAGTGCTATATCTTTATTCTCAGTTAATCCAAAACTGTAATTTTATTTCTTATGAGAATTGGATACACGTTTCTAGTATTCTACTAAGGTCTGCTTCTGAAAGACCTGCTGATTCGCAAACTCTGCTTCCCCCTTCTCATCTCCTCATCTTCCCAACCATTATTCAAATTAGAAATCTTGATATCATCTTTAATTTCTCCTTTTATCATTCTTTAGTTCTATTGTTCATTGTCTTGTGAACTTAATCTTTATGACTGTTTTTGAAATTTATGACATTCTTTCTATTCTCAGAGAGTCACTTAATATTTTTTACCTGAACTTCAAATTCTGTTACCAACTTCTCCATCTGACAGTCACAGTTATTTTCCTAAGCCATAGATCTGATTATTTCCCTCTCTGCTTAAACCACTTTTCTGGTTCTCTAGTTCCAATATGGCAAATTCCAAATTCCTTAGCATAGCCAATAGGATGTTTTATAATCTGGCCACTGTCTATCATTCTGTTCTCATTTCCTAACAATTTCCTTTGGAGGACTGCTGGCTAATTCCAGAATATGGCACATGCCTCTGTGTCTTTCTTTCTTTACACTGACTTTGCTGTCTTGAATACCTAGCCCACTTTTTCACCTGACACCGCCTCCTTATTCTTAAATCCAGTCTCCAAATGTTCATTATGTATTGTTCTTTTATATAATAATTGACTCATGCATAAGCTTTTATAGCTGGCTCTTTTGACATAATATTTTTTATTTTGTTAACATGTGGATTTTGTTTATTAATTTTAATTGCTGAAACACTGTATAAATAAATCACTGTTTTCCTTTCTTCTATTGAAGGACAAATAGGTTATTTTTACATTTTTTTCTTTTGCATAAAGAATGTTGCAGTGAACAATCTTATCATTGTATCTTTGAGCATATGTGCACTGTTCACTAAGTAATTAATGAATTAGTTTCAAATGGCTAATCTGGGAACCTGTGGAGAGTAATGAGAGAATGGTGAAATGTAGACACCTGCCATCATTTTCCACATTTTCTTTACTTGAAATGTCCTTGTATGAAGTATGATAGTGTCAAAATACTTATGTTATGCTTGGCTTGGTATGTAGTTATATAATGCAAATAAATGTAAGGGATGGAAGGTTTGAAAAAATCGATTAACGTAAGCTTTTTTTCTGTGCCTTGTCAAAGTGTGACATCATTTTACCCACCTCTCATTAACATGTTTTACCTCTAGGCACAAATACAAAATTTTGGAAGTCAATTTATATTGCATTAATTTCTTTGTGCTAAATTATGGAAATAGATTAGTACTTTGGGAATCATTAATTCCTTACAAATCTAATTGATTTTTACTCTCAAGTCTTACTATATACTTGCTTGAAAACTGCACTAGGTCATACTCTTTCAAATGCCACAAAATACAAAAAGGCAAACAATTCATCTGTATGTAAGATATCCAACTTATTCTTTTTTATTTATTTTTATAGTCATAAAATGTTTGTTGAAGTACTTTAATAATTGAAATACTCCTATATAAATTTAAGTACTATTACATATTATGACTGTCCTTTTTTTTTTTCTATACTTTGTATAAAAATTGCCTTAATTGTGTTGTATAAATAAATCACTGCTTTCCATTCATCTACTGAAGGTCAAATAGGTTCTTTTTACTTTTCTTCTTTTGCATAAAGGATGTTGCAGTGAACAATCTTACCATTGTATCTTTGTGCACTGTTCACTAAGTAATTAATGAATCAGTTTCAAATGACTAATCTGGAAACCCGTGGAGAGTAATGAGAGAAAGAGTTAAAATATGTATTTCTAATTTCCACTGTGGAAGATTCTGATTAAGTCATTTGGGGATATTTATTTTTAATTTTTGACTTCTAAAACTATCATCACTCAAGTGTACTCTGGAAACTGACATGGACTGCCTCAGAAACACAGGTTAGGGGCAAGGGGTGGGGCAGTGGTGGTGGTGGTGATGGTGGTAGTGATGGTGATAATGGTGAAACTTTTAGCGATTATTTTAGTGGTGGTGGTTGTGGTGGTGGTGATTAAATGAGTTGGCATAGTTCAGGCCTTTAGAATCATATGGTTTGAATCTGAATCCAGTTCTAATACTTACTGTCGTTATGATTTTTGGTCAGATTACTTAATCTCTTTAATCTTTAAGTTTCTCACTATAAAACAGAGATAATGACTTACTTGATTCACAAAGCTTAGCACAATGCCTCCCTTTAGTAAGTATATAATAAACATCAATTGTTATATATTCCTAAAGTGGCTTTGTTTTTTCTTTGATTTTGTAAACAACAGTTTGAGGGTGGATTTTCTATGGAAGGATAGGAATATGCCTGAAACTCTAGGTCTCTTAGTCTCATAAACAAAAGCCATGAAATATTCGGGCATCCTATTCTCTTCTGTAAATATTACTTACTGATCCTTCAGCATCAGAAAACTTAAAAGGTAGTTATTAAGGAAGTGTTATTATTTAAGTGTCTTTTCTTTATCCTAAATGTGAATCAATGAAAGGGTTGTATATTAGCATTGCATGTTCTAGGGAATAAGTTTCACCTTTTCCTTCTAGTTTAGAAATATCTTAGAAGATATTGAAGTGAAAAAATAGAAAATGTGCATGTACGATGTATTGTATCATCAACAATTTAAACTAAGTATTAACATGATGATTTTGATTAACATTACAATTTGTGTCACATTTTAAGATCACAAATTCATCATATTGCAAGGGGTTTCTTACCATTTCAGTTTTGCTCTCTTTTGGTATCTGGTTAAAATAGTATCAAATGATACATTCCAAAAATCAGCCTACAAATGAGAAGATTGACAGCAGATGAGATACCACTTAGATATAGTGAGTAGTTTCCAGAAAAGGTCCAATAATACATAACTGTCTTTGAAATAGAAAATTATTTATACTTATTTTTGATGTTCATCATTTTCAATATTATCATTAAAGATAGCTTAAGCTTTTCAACATATATTATTTTGTGAAGTTTCAATTTAGCCATGAAAGATTGGTTTGACAATGGTTAGAGAAGAAATACATTTCAGAAGCCCTTATATGCAAGAAAAAGTTACATTTTTGTTATAAAAATGCAATATTTAAAATTGTAACATAATTGTTGGCTATTCTCTCTTCTAAATAGCTTTTAGGATATTTGTTGAATTAATTATATAATTCACTTGTAGGCTGCATGCAGGTTACCTTTGGTCTTCTAGCTTGCCCACTTTCCCCCAATAGTGAACCAGGCACCCAATGTGTTTCCACATGTCCCTTTCCTCCCCTAGCAGTGTCTGGTGTCTGGCAATCTCACCCTTGTGCTAGTGTGACTAGTGTTCAGGTCCCACTTATGAGTAAGAACACACGGAATTCAGTGCTCTGCTTCTGCAATAGTTCACTTAGTATAATGGTCTCCAGCTGCATCCAAGTTGCTGCAAAGGGCTTTATTTTGGTCATAATATTCCATCATATATATGTATCACATTTCTTTTTCCAGTCCACTTTTGATAGGCATATGAATTGGTTCTATTAAACTGACATCTTTTAAAGTAGTTTATTGATATCTGTAAATATTTGTCTTTATTTTACTTTTAGAAAATTTCTTTCTCCTGTGTACCAACTCAGATTTTAATGCGTTGGTTTATATTTCCAGCATAAATTTAGATTAACAATAAAAATTATGAAAATAATGACTGACATATAGTAAGTCATTAAATATGCTTAGGCATTAAGCTAGAACTTCAACTTTCTCAGTTTATCCTCTCAAGAATAATATGAGAGACACAATTATGATCCCATTTGGTGTGATTTCTAGTGACAGAACGTTAATGTGAATGGATTCTTAAAAATTGCAACATGAAATGTTAGTAGCCAACCATAAAAGATTCATTTGTCTTGAAGATTTGCATGTTAATTATTCTATTATTTTAAGGTCAAAATTCCAGCATAACAAAAGTCATAGTAACAAATCACAATTTGAAAGCTAAATCATTTTGAAACTTGTGCACAAAAAACTCTTTATTTGTAACTTTTAACAGGGATTCCTAATCAGTGAACTATACATTTTTAGGAGTGTGTGAAATTGAATGTGAAATATTATGTGTTTAGTTTTTACCAGGCTTTTCAAAATAAAATAATGAGCACAAAATTGTTAAATGCCTTTAAAGTAGGTTGGTAAAATTATGTAGATATTTTGTAAAATGAAAATGATCAAAGTCTATTGTGTTCAATGTTACTTCATCAATTTGCTCTTATTATAAGGAGCTTGGTGGCTCAGCTTGTAATCCCATGCTTTGGGAGGTTGAGGAGAGTGGATTGCCTGAGCCCTCGGGTTCGAGACCCACCTGCAACTTGGCAAGACCTCATCTCTTCAATAAATAAAAAAATTAGTCGGGTGTGGTAGCATGCGCCTGTAGTTCCAGCTACTTGGAAGGCTGAGGCGGAAGGATTGCCAGAGCCCAGCAGGTCAAGGCTGCAGTGGCTGGAAGCATGCCACTGCACTCCAGTCTGGGCGACAGAGTGAGACTCCAACTCAAGAAAAGTAAAAAATAAAAAACATAACCTATCACATGAATTAATTTTGCATTCACTTTCACTTATAGAATAATTTAAAATTTATATTTTATTCTTGTTATTGAATTTGCTTTCTCCACTGATAATATTGCCTTCTCAAGTTATATTTAGGAATTTGATAGTGGGATAGCTATTTCTTTATTTTTGGCTTATTATTTCCTTAGATGGTCACTTTTAAATAAAACAAGGCTCTGAAATTCTGAAACCTCAGTATTAAGACCTATTTACTAAGGAATGCTCACAGTTTTAAGGATTCCTCATGGTGGGAAAGTGCAATAAGAACAGTGTTCCTCCAAGTGTAGTATAAGAACCCGTGCTAGTACGCAAACCATTTATTACCAGTCCTCAGCTAGATGGGAACAGAAACTGAGAGCTATTCCTTAGAAACTTTTTTAGCAATTTGGCATTGCTTCTATATCCAAGTGCATGATTATTTTTCTAGTCACTATATTATTATTTTGTAAGAATTTTTGTCTGCAACATGGACTGGATATTTTAAAATGTGACTCTCCAACCACAGATAGTTTGAGAAGCAGTGGTATAGACGTCTTGGGTCACAAGTTTCTTTTGTACTGTTATAAGAATAAGCAGAAAAATAAAATAAAAATTATAATTTACTACCAGAATTTTAAGTTTTGAACTTTATGAGGCTAGGGAAAAAGTTTAAAATTTTCCAACATATAAGAGTTGTTTTGAATTGTAACTGTGCTTTTTTGGGCAAATTTAAGATGCTGTTAAATTCCTAGTATTTACATGGGGAAAATATATATTCTCTTTTCTCATTTTAAAATAAAATATATGTATATAAATTAAGAACATGAAATGTTATGAAGTATTTTAGAGCGAGGTAGAGTTGTAGGCATAGAGGTGATGGTTGGTGCTGTGAGAACTGGTGAGAATATAAGAAAAGAAATGAGAGAAGCTATAGTAGAGAACTGAGTGCTTAGTTTAGAATGCAAGTCTTAACAAGATAGGGAAAGTTAGGTCAGTCAGAAACTTAAGAATTTAATAGACTTATTAAGGTATGATTTAAACATTATAATTTATTTAATTATAATTTATCGCATCAACTAAATATCATATCAATATATATTAAAAGAATGTTGAGTAGAGATATGATGATCAGAATGATGGGATAGTGACAAAAGTAATCAGTTTAGGCTCCTAAGTTTATATAGTAGGAAGAAGTCAAAATCAAGTTGGAAGTGAAAAGAGGTACTACGGTCAAACAGGTTTTTCAAGAGAGAGGATACTCAAAGAAGACAGAGAAAGGGGGTTAAAATACTTAAATTACTTCAGGAGGAGTAACATGTTTCCTGAGAAAAAGTAGACTTAACCAGTAAGACTGGAAGTAGCAGCATTTTTATTTATTGTATTCATGTTTTAGACACAGTGGAGAATAAGAAGAATTTCAATAAATTCTATGATACGTCTCTTGATAGATGAGGTTTCAGTACTCTTCCCAATCTGGGTGGGCTTATGAATTGTTTGTGACAAACAGAATACAGAAGAAACAGCCCTGTATGACTTCAAAGATTGTGTCATAAAAAGTGATGCTCCACCAACTTGCTCTCTCCAATATTTGTCTGTGGAACCCAGGGAATTCATGTAAAAAGTCTGACTACCTTGAAGTCAACATGCTGGGAGGAAACCAAGGCACATGGAGAAGCCATATATAGGTGCTCCTTTCAGCAGTCCCAGTCTTTGAGTTATTCCAGCCTAGGTACCAGACATGCAAATGAATGAAACTTTGAATGATTCCAGCATTCAGATGACAAATGAACCCCAGCCTCAAATCTTCATAGTTGAGGTACTTCTAATTTAGCAACTTCTAATTAAATAATTAATTAGATAAATACTTAGATCATTCTAATTAAATCTAATTACTAAGAAGTATCTAAATTAGAAGTATACCTACAAGCAAACAGTTATTGGATTTTGTAGCCATTAGGGATTGTAGAGTTCGTGCAAAGGAGTAGTCTAAACACTACTTCTACAGAGGTTACATTATTTCAGAATCAAACTATTTGTCTAAGATTATGGAACTATGCAGGACTGGAGCCTCCTCATCCAGCTTTAAATTCAAAATCTTATAATCCACAACTCTTGACCAATCTGGCCAAAGCTCTATGGAGAAAGTTAATACTCTTTCTTGGTAGATCAGGCTTAGTGAAATTTGCAGGGAATTGGGAAAAGTAAGATAGAGAAGTTCTTTTTTTTCTCTTTCCCTATCCATGATCTTTTTCTCTACTTAATATGATTTTCACTAAAATACTTATTTTGGATACCATTCTTCTTTTAAGAATTAAGATTGTGAGAAGTATAGAGATCACAGACTTTAACTTTTTAAATTTCCAGTTAAGAGAGATACCATTGATTGCAGGTATCTTGTGTCTTCTAATTCACTGTTTTCAAATTAATTAAAATCCTAGCTCATTCTTCTAGCACACAAATTCTTAGCCCAAGATAGTAAATAATTGTTTTGATATAATTTATTTTCAAAAATGGTATTATGGATATGGGTTGTCACAGAGGCCTTAATACACAACTACTAACTTTGATAAGAGTCATCCACTTCAGATGTTGAACAACCCTCATTTTATTGATAAGAAAATGGACTCTGAGAAATTAAGTAACTTGCCCAAATTTATTCATCTCAGAAACAGAAAAGCCAGATATCTCTAGTTCAAAGTCTATGTTTGTGTTTGTTTTGCCTTTTACTTCACTGAACTCCTTGTTAGTAGAAATTGTCTTCCTAAACTGTCAAGGGTGACTCTATATTACCCATGGAATGGTTACTGTATTTGTGCTAGCTATAAATGCATTTCATCTTGGATTTCTTTCATCATTTTCACAGTTGTTAGGCATTTGAGTCATTTGTGATTTGTATCTTCACAGAAACATTTTGTGAATATCAATTTTAGAGAGTAAACTTTCTATACAAAATTATATGTTTTTGTTTATTTTCAGTAGCTTAACTAAGTGTGTGGTTCATTCTTACCAAGACTGTGAACCTCTAATCCCAACACATCTACTCAAAATATAACTAATATGATAATACAAATACTGGTTATCTATGACATTATTGTAATTGAAAAGTTTATCAATCTAAGCTCTTTAATATGCTAACTTTGTGACTTAGGGCAATTTATTTAACTTTTTGGAGCCTCTGTTTCCTATCTATAAAATTGGGATGATGAGAGTAACTCATTTCTAAGGTTTTCTAGGAGTCACATGAGATAATGCATATAAGGCACTTTGTACCATCCCTGTCCCAGAGTAAGTGCTCAGTAAATCCTCTAACCAGATATTGCTTGTTCTGTATGTGGATTGAACAATTGTAGCATACCCTCAGATCTGGAAATGTTGCCATTATTTGGTAGATGTATTTCATGAAAGAGTTATCAAAAAACATTTGGGAAGTGTTTAAGAAGTTCCATTCTGGGAGGTGTTTAAGAAGTTTGTAATACCATGTGCCACATTTCTTCTTTCTGATAGGACTGTTGCAGCATTCTGTTATGGTAAATATATGTGATGAAGCATGCAAATATTCTTGTCAAGGCAAGGGGGCTGTCTTAATAGCTCAGTTGCTCAGTAGCTACAAGGAAAAACCTGATTTAACAGATCAATCAAAATAATATAAGCTTTCTCTACAAATGACCTCTCTTAGGAAGATCATGTCAGAACTACTGATCAAAGGCTAAAAGAAACCATATTGTGATGAGTTGGTGAGGTGATAGATATGTTCTGCCTCAGGTTAATAGAAAATATACTAGTATGCTATAGTTTACCTTTCCAGTTCCTTTAAATCAACTGAAAGTTACTGATAGTTACTAAGTCAGCTAAGCTGTAGCAACTCAACTTATTTTCCCACTTACTCTTTATTATGTAACAAAAAGGGGTCATATGTAGGTAACTGTTCAAAAGCCTGTACAATAGTCATTATTATATCACTGAACTGATAGTGAAACCTATAAGGTTCATGTAGTAGGTGAAAGCACTTTTCTTTTTCTCTCATTGTGCTGGTAACACTTTATCTACTTCAAAAGTACAAAGGTCATATGTTCCCAAGCTTTCTGGCAAACTTTATGAACTGACATTAAGTGTAAGTGTATAAGAACGCACTGCCATGTGAGAGTCATCCTAAAAAACACTACTTAGTTTCTTTTTATGAAGTATATCCCTCTCCAGTACTGTAGGGATCTGAAGTCTATTTTTGTAAATGAAACGATAAAACTCTTGGATTAAGCTGTAATTTTGTCTTTAATGGTTTGTAGTGGTTTAGAACCTGTATATGCTCAATCCAAGGCAAATAACATTTGCAATGTCACACATATACTAAAGTTATTTTGTTGTCTGTCATATATATCAATGCTAATGGATTTATATTTTTTGAGGGTGGCTCTCTAACTGACTCTCTTCATTTTCACCTAAGTAAAGAAATGGAGCCTCCTTGGTTCCTGGAGAAGTGATCCAACCAAAAACATTTATGCTCTTAAAAGCTACTGAGGTCCACAAAGAGCTTTTCTTTATTGGAGTTATATTTACTTATATTTATTGAATGAATTAGATACTTATTTTGGTATTTATTAATGCATTGTTTTTCTGCTGAGCCATTCTTCCCTCAAGGAATATGGAATGACAAGGCAATGAGGAGGAGAAAGACACATGGAAAAGAGGATAATAGGGACTCTAGGATTTATAGTTTTAAATTTTATTTCTATAGCATATGTATTTATTTGTGAATGTTTGTATTTCTTTAATACTTCCACTGGCTACAATAGGATCTGCTTTGTTAAAATTTAAATCTAGTACATATTTCCATACATACTCATATGTATATGTATGTGATTTTTTAAAGAAAATTTAATTTCTTAGATGAGCAATTGTCTGCACAGACTTTAGTTAAAGTACTCCTTGCAAAACAAAGTGTCCCATTCGTGTCCGTATGCCTGATCCCATTCTCTGTTGGAATCTCTCCTTATCCAGGAAGTGTGAACCCCTCTGAGATATATTGGTACTAGCATACATTATTCTACCTTATCTTGCATCTTTCAAAAGTTTGGAGCTAGTGTTGTAAAGTTATTAATGATTCACATACTTGAAGGCAATGGCCAATGTTTATTGTACAGTTTCCTTTAAGAATAAAATCTCAAATTTAAAGATTATAAACATAATCTTTAATACTGTTGTGTAATATTGACACAACAAATAAAGCACATTTTAGTAGATATCTTCAGTTTGCTTCATCTTGAAATTTTGGCATTCTAATCGTTAGAAAGCATGCCTGTGAAATGGGAGGAAGTGATAAAAATCTGGACATTTTAGATTAATCCATCACCATGGAATTCTCCATCCTAAATGAAAAAAATTAAACAAATAACACATGAACATGTGCATTTTTGTTAGGTCAAATGTATCTAATTGTTTTCTTTGTTATTTCTGGCTTTAGAGCCATATTTACATTTTTAATCCCTCTCTAAAATATAAAAAAATTTTTTTGATGCTTTGTTATTGTTTTGTTTCTTTTTTTATTTTTCATGTGGAATTTTGGTAGAAGAAGAGAGAGGTAGAGATTCAAGTTTAGCATCTGTTTGTCTCAGGAATATTTACTGAGATATTATATTATTTGAAATCAAAACTAGTCTTTGGCCATGTTAAGTAACAAAAATGATAAAAAAGAAAAACCATTTTTTTCTTTTCTCATTCTGTGCTGCTGTGTGGTTTCTTAATATCTGTATCTGCAATGCCTGCAATATTTGAGTCCCTAATAACTGTATTTAGGAATGAGTCTGCTATTAATAATTTTTTAAATTTTAAAGATGTGGGTACAATTCAGTGTTAGGTACATAATTGGTTGTCGTATATGTAAAGTTGGGATACCCTTGTTGATATTGGATGCCCCCTCAGCAATGTTCCACTACTGCCAATTCCTTTCTTATAGTATTATGACAAATGTTCAGGGTCTGCTTATGAATGAGGACATGTAGTACTCAGATCTTTGTTTCCATGATAGGTCACTGAGTATCATAGACCATAAATTCATCCAAGTTGCTGCAAAGTCCATAGTTTTGTTTTTCTTTGTGACTGCATAATATTCCATCATGTATATGTACCACATTTTCTTTATCCAGTTCACTTTTGATGGGCAGCACGATTGATTCCATGATTTTGCTGTTGTGAATAATGCTGCACTAAACATGCATGTACAGATATCTTTTTTATAAACTGATTTGAGTTCCTCCAGATATAATAGCAGAAGGGGAATTTGTGGGTAGTATGGAAAGTCGGTTTTAGATCTTTTAGAAACCACTACACTGTTTTCCACAGAGGTTGTACTAGTTTGCAGTCCCACCAGCAGTGTGGAAGCATTCCCTTCTCCCCACATTCTCTCCAGCATCTGTTGTTTTTTGAGTTATTGATGATGGCCATTCTGACTGGAGTTAAGTGGTATCTCAGCATGTTTTTAGTTTGCATTTCTTTGATGATTAGTAAGGCTGAGCATTTTTTCATGTATCTGTTGGCTATTCATATGTTTTCTTCTGAGAAGTGACTATCCATATCTTTTGACCACTTTTTAATAGGGTTGTTAGTTTTTTTTTTTTTTTTTTCATTTCAGCACATTTGAGTTCCTTGTAGACCCTGGATGTTAAGTCTTTGTTAGATTTACAATTGGCATATTTTTTCCCCATTCTGTGGGCTATCTCCCTGCCCTCTCGGTGGTTTCTTTTGCTTTGCAGAAGCTTTTCGGTTTGATAAGTTTCCACATGTGTATCTTATCTTTTATGGCATTCACTTTTGGAGAGTTGATCAAGAATTAGTTGCCTACTCTAATGTGCCTAAGAGTGTTTCCTTTGTTTTCTTCTAGGATTCTTATAGTTTGAGGGTTTGCATTTAGGTCTTAGATCCATTTGTGTATGGTGATAGGTAGGGGTCCTGTTTCAATCTTCTACATATGGTCGGCAGTTTTCCTAGCACCATTTACTGAATAGCTTCTCCTTTCCTCAGGAATAATTTATCTATCTATTTCACATTGTTAATTTAGGTTACCTTATTAACAAGTTCTCTACTTTTTTTTACACTTAAATTTAATTCTTACTGTTGAAAATTTTTTTCTCTCTTACTAAAGGCACATCAGGAAATCAGTACATTATATTTGGACAAAAAGTTCTCTCTTGGCACCCTAGTCCATCTAGGTTTGAGGACAACCTTAGTAGCATCAGTAAACTGAGTTGTTGAATAATCTACTTAGTTATAGCAGATCTCATCTTTAGAAATTTTTTTAGATTTTAAAGTTCTCATGCTCTTATGAAACTTCATTTGTTATCTATATTATTTATTTACATTTTAATGATAGAATAATTTCTTTTTTATATGTATGTGTAGTATCTTTGTCATGACTTTCTTTTATCCTTTAGGACATAGATTTAATTTTAGTCCTGATTCTCTCTTCAAGTAAGTGCTAAGAATGAGCGAAGGAAATTAATCTATACATTTTTAGATAAAATATGTAAACTTAAAAGATTTAAAACCATGCTTTATTTTATAAAATATCATGCACTGGAATATAATTAGTTTATTAAAAAGTGTCAAGTTGTAGCAATTTTTTCCTCTAAGAACATGTAATAGTACTTTCCAGTACTTCTCTCTTATATTTTAAATCCAGAGTAGAGCATTCTGTGGTCAGAGGAAAAAAGGCTGATTTTAAACATGTATTCCATGATGAAAAAGACATGCTTGATATTGTTTATAGTTTCATCAAATTTTCATTTTCGCCTTATAAGTTATAAAATACATAAAATGGAGTGTATTTGGAGGACATGGTAGAGGACATGCTGGCAATTTTAAGTTTTTTCTACACTTTGCTTTCTCCATTACAATGTGTAATGGAAATATTTGTCATAAACCCCATAACATTTTTATCATATGTGATATCTCAAGGCCTTTAGATAAAAACTCATTTGGGTTTGTGCAAATTTGTGATAGCAGTATTACTATCAGAGTATCCATTTATCTGTTTAAGATTATATACCTGTTTTTATTATCTGTCAGGGAGTGCAATTCACATTAATAAGCATTACCAAAAATTTCAAGATATTTTTAGTATAACTATAATCACAAAATCTGAGCCCTTTTATATGGCAAAAGTAATTTTCTATGAACTTCCTAGAAGTCAGTGAAGACATGTCAAATGTATTTTACCTTATGCAACATCCAGTGTTTTAAAAAATGTGAAAAATTATTTTAAATAATGTGAGCATGTTTTTCATTTCTTCATTTAATTTTTAATATCCAAACTACTCTTTAAGTTTATGCATCCTTCGTTAGTTTGTCTCTATTTCTCATCTTTCACTATTTTGTCACCTATAGTCTTTGCTTTTATCTTATTATCTATACAGTCATTAAAGAAAGGAAAATATGCTTTTGTTAGCTAAAAAATAAAGAATTTACAACAAATACTAGAATGTAAGTTTATTTGATCAAAGTGTGTTATTCTGGTATCTAGATTTTTTTTCAAACATTTGCATCATTTAGTTATTTATATTCAGTCAAAATTGTTTCTTGATGATATTAATTTTTAATGTTTCAGATAGCTTAATTAGTGACATAAATTAAAATAACATGATTTATTTCAAAATTTCCTCATGATTTTAAATATGGAGCTATTTTACACTCAAGATAGATTTTTATGGTAGCAATTTAACCTATTGATACTCTGATGCTGAACATTTGTAATAAATAATGTATTTTTTTAACTGATAAATTTTCTTCATCTTCTTAGGTTTAGAAATATTTTCCTTTACAAATAAAGAGATATGAACAATAATGTCTGCTCTGAATTGGGAAGTCATACTTGTCTAATAAGCATCACATGTATACAAGAATGTTATTGACATGCAAGATTTAAAAATTGGAATGATTTTAAGGGCTCTGTAACTTACTTCCATTTTTAGGAAAAAATAATAGAAGTATCTCAAGCCATTTTTGTAGTTTTTGCATACACACAGCAAACGTGTTTTGCTCTGTTCTCTTTGGTCCTCTAGGAAGAACTAATGAATTGAGATACAATTAAACTAGGCTGTTACAACCACTGTTAATTTCACTTGGTTGCCTTGGTGATGTCATTTTCTCATAAAAAACGTCTGAATGTCAGCTGCAAACTATGTACTAAAACATCCATTTTAAGATTCTTCTCCCTCCATTGGTCATCTATCTGCAGGCAAAGTCCAGTAAATCTCACTGCTACTTTCATCTTTTGTTGGCTAGAGACTAATCTTCCAACTTTGAAACATACCCCTTTCACATACTCCTAAAACCATCAATAAAATAAATTAAACAATAAAAATGTTTAAAATTATTTTTCCTTAAAAATAGCCTGTGATACTTAAAACAATTTCAAATTAAAGCGAATTCAAGATTGAAAGAGAAAGAAATGTTTTGTAAAGCAGAGTGTTATAGAATAGCTGTTTTCCCCATTAAATATTAATCTGATTATAGAAACAAAATTACTTTTGCCCAAAGTTTTTAACCTGGGCAGTGTATTGATAAGAATGGTCCAGTTAGTTGCCTGGCAGATCAGCAGGGTATACAAAAGAAAACATATTTTTCCTGTGCTCCTTTTCTTTTCTCAAGACATTTTCTGACAATTAGTGAGGAATTTTAAAATTACATCTAGCTTTTCATGAAAAAAGAAACCAAGTACTGTATCCTGAATTATCATTAGACAAGCAGTTTTGAGTTCTAGATATGCAGCAAACTTATAACCTGGATGTGTACAGTGGAAAATAAACACCAGAATTTAGCTAATTAAAGTAATGGGAGATTGACTTGAATATTAAGGCTTACCTTTTGCAGACAAGAGAATGCTGACAGTATAATGCTGTGTATTAATAACACCACCAATAATACAACAATAGCCAGGACTACTTACTTGGCATTTATTACCAGTTATGAGTTTTACATATTTTATATACATTTCTTGAATTTCCCAACAGCCTTATAAAGTAAAGCAGACATTATGTGTCCAAGATCACTAAAGATGGTGGGAGCAAAACTGGGATTTGAATTATGATGTATTTGACATGAAATTCTATTATTATTTCACTGGTATTCACTTTTTTTTTGGAGTTGGTGTCTCACTCCATCGCCCAAACAGGAGTGCAGTGGCATGCTCCTGGCTACCACAGCCTAGACCTGCTGGGCTCCGGCGATCTTTCCGTCTCAGCCTTCCAAGTAGCCGGAACTACAGGCATGCACTACCACGCCTAGCTAATTTTTGATTTATTGCAGAGACAAGGTCTGGCCAAGTTGTCTAGGCAGGTCTCGAACCCGCGGGCTCAGGCAATCCACTCACCTCCACCTCCCAAAGCTCTGGGATTACAGACTGAGCCACTGAACTGGGCCGGAATTCACTTCCTTTGTTGATAAGGGAGTATTCAATGAACTTCAAGTATAAGATCTATTCAAGTGAACACAAACATTGATAATAAGGAAGATAAGACAGAAAAAGATTTTTTTCTTTTGGCATATTTAATTAATTCATGTACTCAGCAAATATTTATTTGGTACCTTTTGTTTACTTAATATTTATTGGGTACCTTTTGTTTACCAAACTACTTTAAAGACAGATAGATACCAGCATTGTGATCCTTTGAGGTTTGCATATTGCAGCAGAATATTAACCCATGACTAAGAGATGGGAGAGTATTGGAAAGTCCATGCTTAATCTACATAGTACTGGTATTTATCCAACACACATTGAGATAGCTTTATGTCTGTTGATAGACAGCCTTTGTCTCAAGCTCCTCTTACCCAAAGATCTTTGTTGTCCAGCTGCCTGTGTCTTCCCCTAAGATAATTTCAAACCTTCCCAGCAGCTAAAGGGTTAATGCCTGTCTTAATGAGGGGTCTGTAGGATCCTGGTTCTTCTCTAAGACTGCCAGCTATTTTGAGTGGTCAGTGCCTTGCTGATCTCAGATCAGCCCTTAGGCAGCAACGTGGGCTTCCCCTCTTAGTAATGTCCAAGGGTCTTGCATATTCAATGTCCAACACATGCCCCATGTTCCAGGACATTAGAATGGACATATTTGGAGCCACACCAGCCCATGTTAGCCTGCTAGATTGCCAGACAGTCCACTGTAGTTCTTGGACTCTCCCATCCACTCCTGTTTCCCTCTGCCCAGAGAAGCCCCAGATACAATAAACAAAGCAAAACAAAACAATTTTCTGACCCTAGAGCTAGTGCTAGCATCTTGGGATCAAATGCTTAGTGCCTTTCTGCCCCCATGAGGTTACTGCCAGCCACCACTGGCTGATCCCTACACTAGCCATTAGTGCTTGCATAGACTTTAGTATCTATGGGACTTTAATTCCGAGAAAGCAGGCAGAGATGGAGTGAGCAGGTATTTAGGTGGTAGTGAGACAGTTTCAAGGACTGCTGGATCATCTGGCAGATGGGGATTCCTGTAAAGGAGGAGGAAGCAGAGGATGGAAAGAGTATGTGGGAGTAATGTGGGACCAGGAGATGACAGAAGAACAAATCCTTGTTTTCAACCTTCTCAGTTAAATATCACCCCTATTTAAATTACTGCTGAAAACTAGGCAGAAAAAAGCAGCATTACTAATTAACCATAAATCCAGAACCTGGCACCATTTCAAGACATTTAGTTTGCCTCATTCAATAAAAAGAAAACTAAAGCAGGGGGGAAGCTATTTAAAACTTAAATGGTAGAGCCAGAATTTTAACTTGGGCAGCCTTGCATCATGCTCATGCTCAACCACTACTTTATGCCCCCTCTTACCTGACCAGAATGATTCATTTAATATCATTAAACATGGGATTCAGATTTATTGTTGTTATATTTTAGTTAATAATAGAAAATTGAACACATAAGTGACTTAGACTTGGACTAGAAAATATATATATATTTTTTTGAGTTGGAGTCTCTCTCACTCTGTTGCCCAGAGTGGAGTGCAGTGGCCACTCCCGGCCACTGCAGCCTCGACCTGCTGGGCTCCAGCGATCCTTCCGCCTCAGCTTTCCAAGTAGCCGGAATTACAGGCATGCGCTACCATGCCCGGCTGATTTTTTGATTTATTGTAGAGATGAGGTCTCGCTGCCAAGGTGGGTCTTGAACCCGCGGGCTCAGGCGATCCACTCACCTCAGCCTCCCAAAGGCGCAGGATTACAGGCTGAGCCACTGAGCCCGGCTGCTAGAAAATATTTTATTTATTTAGTGGAGTCCGTACCACGAACAATATCATCCATCTGCAGAGAAATTTGCTTGTAAGAGAAATTCTCTATTTACATTTGAAAAAAAGTTTCAAATACTCTAGAATCTTAGACTTCACTAACTGCAGTGACTATCCTAATGACAGCTAATAATTTCTTCCATTTAATGGGAGAAATTGTTGGAAAAGTTTGATGCAGTTCTCTGTGTTAAATCATGGACTAAACAGGTATTAGTTAGTGATAACCATATCAAACAAAATATTACCCCACATATTTCAAAAATCAACAACTTATTTTGAAATTATTAGAATAGTTTGTACTATAATTATGTCACTTATTGAGCAGTTGAATAACATATTTTCTGTTAATTTAGAGATAGAAGCGAATATATTTTATTTAAAAAATTTTTTCCAGTTAATGTTTTCTTTTTTAACATTTTTTTTATTTTAAAGATATGGGGTACAATTTGGGGTTAGGTATAGAAATGTTCATTATGCAGGTACCCTTGTTGATGAGGAATGTCCCCCCAAGCAGTTTCCCTCAACTGCCAGTCCCTCCCGCCCTTCCCTGGCAGATTCCCACTACTGCCAATCCCTTTCTTATAGCATTATAATTGTTCAAGGTCTGCTTATGAGTGAGAACATATAGTAATCTGCTCTTTGTTTCTGTGATAGATCACTGAGTATGATATACTCTAAATACATCTAAGTTGCTGTGAAGTCCATATGTTTGTCCTTCTTTATGACTACATAATATTCCATTGTGTATATACACATTTTTTAAATCCAGTCCAGTTTTGATGGGCAGCACAGTTGGTTCCATGTTTTTGATATTGTGAATAGTGCTGCAATAAAAGTGCATGTGTAGGTATCTTTTTGTAAAATGACTTGAGTTTCTCCAGGTATACTCCCAATAGAGGAATTACTGGGTCATATGGAAGGTCAATTTCTAGTTCTTTCGGAAATCGCCACACTGTCTTCCAAAGAGGTTGCACTAGTTTGCATTCCCACCAGAAGCGTTCCTTTTTCTCAACAACCTCACCAACATCTGTTGTTTGTTTTTATTAATGATGGCCATTCTTACTGGGGTTAGGTAGTATCTCAAATGTGGTTTAGATATACATTTCTTTGATGATTAGTGAGACTGAGCACTTTTTCATGTGTCTGTTGGCTGCCCATTTATCTTCTTTTAGAAGTTTCTATTCATGTCTTTTGCCCATTTTTTAATGGCACTGTTTGGTTTTTTTCCTTTTGGCATGTTTGAGTTCCTTGTAGATTCTGGATATTAGGCCTTTCTCAGATATACAGTTGGCAAACATTTTTTCCCATTTTGTGGGCAGTCTCCCCACTCTTATGATGGTTTCTTTGGCTTTGCAGAAGGTTTTCAGTTTGATGAGGTCCCATTTGTCTGTCTTATTTCTTATGACATGGACACTTAAGGTTTTGATTAGGAATTGGTTGCCAGTTCCAATTTCCATAAGGGTGTCTCCTGCATTTTCTAAGATTCTTATAGTTTGAGGTTTTACATTCAAGTCTTTCACCCATTTAGAGTTAATTTTTGTGCATGGTGATAGGTAGGGGTCCTCTTTCAATCTTCTGAATGTGATCAGCCAGTTTTCCCAGCACCATTTACTGAATAGGTTCTCCTCTCCCCAGTGGTTGCTTGTTGGAGGCTTTGTCAAAGATGAGTTAGTTGAGAAATTGAGGTTTTGCTTCCAGAATCTCTATCTTGTTCCATTGGTCGGTATACCTGTTCTTGTAAAAGTACCAGTCTGTTTTGATTATTGTATCCTTATAGTAAAGTTTGAAGTCTGGAAGTATAATACCTCCTGCTTTGTTTCTTTTGCTAAGGATTGTTTTGGCTATTCGTGGTCATTTATGTGTCCATATGAATTTCTCTGTTATCATTTCCAGGCCTGAGAAGAATGATGTTGGTAACTTAATGGGTATTGCATTGAATTTGTAGATTGCCTTTGGTAGGATAAGCATCTTAACAATGTTGATTCTTCCTATCCATAAGCATGGAATATTTTTCCATTTGTTTGTGTCTTCTTGAATTTCTTTGAGCAGTGTTTTGTAGTTCTCATTGTAAAGATCTTTCACTTCTCTGGTTGAAAGATATTGACGTATTTCATTATTTGGTGACTTTTGTGAATGGGATTGTACTTTTTATTTGGATATCTGCCTGCTTGTTATTGGTGTATAAGAATGCAAATATCCTTATCACATTTATTTTGTACCCTAAGACTTTGTACAAGTTCTTTATCAATACAGGGAGGTTTTGACAGATTCTCTTGGTTTTGGAGGCATGGGATCATATTGTAAGCAAAGAGGGATAACTTAACTTCCTCTTTTCCTATGTGGATAACCATAATTTCCTTCTCTTTTCTAATTGCTCTAGCTAGGACTTCCAACACAATATCTAACAAGAGGAGCGAGGGTGGGTGGCTTTGTCTTGTTCTGGTTTTCAGGGGAAATGTTTCCAGTTTCTGCCCATTTAGCAATATGCTCACTGTGGGTTTGTCATAGATGATACTTACTATTTTGAGGTATGTTCCTTCTATACCTAGGTGTTTGAGGGTTTTTATCAAGAAGGGATGCTGGATTTTATCAAAAGCTTTTTCTGCATCTAATAAGATAATCATGTGGTTCTTGTTTTTACATCTGTTGATGTATTTAATGACATTTATGGTCTTGCATATGTTGAACCTCCCTGTATCCTGGGGGTGAAGGCTACTTGGTCATGGTGGATGATTTTTGTTGTCACATCCAATTTGCTAGAATCTTCTTGAGGATTTTTGCATCTATATTTATCAGGTACATTGGGCTGTAGTTCTCTTTTTCTGTTGGATCTTTACCCAGTTTGGGAATCAGTGTGATGTTAGTTTCATAAAATGATTGGGGAATATTCCACCTTTCTCAATTGACTGGAATACATTCAGTAGGATCGGTATCAGCTCCTCCTTGTACATTTTGTAGAATTCTGCTGGAAAGTTCTTTTGTCTAGGGCTTTTTTTTAGTAGGTAGTTTCCTTATGACAGAGTCAGTTTCCTGGGTTGTTCTTAGTCTATTTAGTGTCTCAATATTTTCTTGTTTCAACCTGGGGAGGTTGTGTGATGTCAGAAATTCCTCCATTTAATTTAGATTATCAAGTTTGTTTCCATACAGGTGTGCATAGTAATCTCTGATAATCTTCTGTATTTCTTCGGGTCAGTTGTGATTTGATCATTTGCATTTCTAATTGTGTTTATTTGGGCTTTCTCTCTCTTTTTTCTTGATCATTCTGGGTAGGTGGCCATCATCTTGTTATTTCTTTCAAAGAACCAGCTTTTTGTTTTCCTGATGTTTTCTTGATATTTTTGTCTTCTATATCCCATATTTGGGCTCTTACTTTGTTGATCTGGATTATTCTGCTAAAGTTAGGGTTTTGGTGGTCTTGTCTTTCCAACTCCCTTAACAGATTTATTACGCTATTAATTTGTGATCCTTCCATTTTCTTGATGTGAGCTCATAGAGATATAAATTCCTCTCTTAGAACTGCTTTTATGGTATCCCAGAGATTTTGATAAGATGTTTATTCATTTTCATTTATTTCCAGAAATCTTTTAATTTCTGTTTTGATTTCAGTATTGACCCAGTAGTTGTTCAGCATCATGCTGTTTAGTGTTCATATCTTTGTGGACTTTGGGGAATTTTTGTTGGTGTTGATATTTATTTTTATTCTACTGTTGTCTGAGATAGTGCATGGCAATATTTCAACCTTATGAAATTTGTTTATGCTGATTTGTGCCCAAGGGTGTGATCAATCTTGGAGTATGATCTTGGAGTGCGTTCCATGTGGTACGTTCCATGTGAGTAGAATGTATATTCTGTAGTTGTTGGGTAGAATATTCTCTAGGTATCTCTTAAGTCCATTTGGTTAAGTGTAAGTTGAGATTCCAGATCTCCTTGTTGAATTTTTGTCTCAATGATCTGTCTAGAGCTGTTTGTGGGGTATTCAATTCCCCTGCTATAAATAGTGCTAGAACTAAATGCTGGTATTCTTGTGTTGGGTGCTTATATGTTTAGGATGTATATTTCTTGTTGATGTATTAAAACTTCTTTCATTTTGTAGTATCCTTTTGTATCTTTTTAAATGTTTGATAGCTTAAAGGTTGTTTTGTCTGGTATTAAGATTGTGACTCCTGCCTTCTTTTGTGATCCATTTGCCTGGAAACTTGTTTCCCATTCTCTGACTTTGAGTCTTTTTGCATCCCTTGTGGTGAGATGAGTTTCCTAAATGCAGCAAATAATTGGATCATGGTTTCTTATCCAGTTTGCCATTCTTGTCTTTTCAATGGTGGATTTAGTTCATTCACATTCAGGCTGATTATTGAAATGAGATTGTTTATTCCCATCATTAAGTCTTATAAAGTTTTTTCTTTTTTGTTTGCTTGTTTTCTTTCAGCTTTGAGGTTGATGTATGTGTGTGTTTTCAAGTTTGCTACTGCAGTGTATTCTCGGTTGATTCTTTGCTCTGCTGTACTCTTGGGAAGTGTGTGGTCATTCTTTTTTTTTTTTTTTTTCTTTCTTCTGTGCTTAATACCTTTTTTAGCATCTCCTGTCATGCTGGTCTGGAAGCTGCATAATCTCTTAGGGATTGGCTATCTGGGAAAGATTTTAATTCTCCATTGCTGATGAAGCTGACCTTGCCTGGGTACAAAATTCTTGGTTGAAATTGTTTATCTTTGAGGATTTTGGATATTGGACTCCAGTCTCCTCTTGCTTGTGGCGTTTCTGCCAATAAGTCTGCTGCTATTCTGATTGGTTTTCCCTGTTAGGTAGTCTGATCTTTCTCTCTTGCTGCCTTTAGGATTTTTTCTTTTGTGCCTACTTTGTATAGGTGTATTACTATGTGTCTAGGGGTTGGTCTTTTCATTTGATGTCTTGTGGGAGTTCTCTGTATCTCTTGTGTTTGGCTGATCACATCTCTGATGAGATTGGGAAAGTTTTCTTGGATAATCTCCTGGAATACTTGCTCCAAGGTGTTCTCCATTTCCCTTTCTTCTGGGATACCAATCAGGCATAGGATTGGCTTCTTAATATAATCACACATCTCTTGTAGTCTTTGTTCTTTCTGAGTTTTCTTTCTATGTTTTTTACTGATTGGGTTAATTCCATGTTCTGGTCTTCAAGTTCTGAGAGTCTTCTGCTACATTAATTCTGCTTTCCATGCTTGTCATCTTGTTATTTATTTCCTGCATGAATTTTTTTATGGCCAAACTCTCTGTTACAAGTTCTTTCAGTGTTGCATCTTGTCTTTCTTGAGTCTTATTCACTCTTTCCATCCATTCCCTAATCCCTGTTGTATTCTGGGGGCAGGTGTTGATGTTGGTGACTTCCGTTATTTAGGCTCTGTGATCTGATTTTTCAGGCATTTTCTCTTTTTCACACTTAAATTACCTGTGGTCTTTATTGGTTTTTTTCCTCATTTGTGACAGATTTCTTTCTTTTCACTTCAGTTCTGTTATTCAGTGGCAGTGGGAGAGGCTTTCACTTCTGATGTTTGCTCAGCCCTCTGTTCTTCCCTGATCCAGGGTCTGAATTTGTCCTGTTCTGAAACAGGACCATGGGTGGAAAGCTTTGCTGTCTCCTGGAGTTTTGAGAGTTGAAAAAGTTAGAGAATGGGGAACACTGGTCTCTTTGGAGGTCTTCTTCTTCCTTTTCTGATTACACCTTATGTTTCACAACTAACTAGCTTTTCTTATAATAAATCTGACCTTCCTGAATATAGCCTTGCAGTGTGTGCAAATAAAATTTGTTCCTTGGGGTAGAGGGTGGGGCTCCCAAGGCTTAGCACTCATCCTGTCCCTCCAAGGTTTGTGCTTTCAGTATATTCCTTCTGGGTTACAATCAACCCCTGACTAGCTGATCTACCAGTCACAGAAATAGGGTCTGTTGCTCCATGGTGAGGCAGTCAGAGCACTTTCCTGCCCCATTTTCAAGATGGTGGTAGGGTGCCTCTTTTGTCTTCTCCAGTGGGGCTCTGCCTCTGGGCTCCCTCTGCAGTCCTTGCTGCCAGTGACTGGTCAGGCGCTGCTGTGGTGAGACAGAGCCTGGAGTTGGTAGTCTCTCCTGCTTCAGTGGTGAAGAGGCCCTGGGGTAGTCTCTTCCTGCAGCTTCTTCCCAGGAAGACTTTTGTCAGCTTAAAAAGATAGTGCTCGACTTCTGTGACCTAGGAAGTGCTAGGGACCAAGCAGAGCAACTGCAGCACCAGCTGCTTCACCAGTAGGGCCCTGACAACTTGCTCATGAGTCCCCACTTAGTCAGTCTCTCCCAGCATCTTTTTCCCAGGAAGAGTTTGTTGATTAAAAATATACATATATGTGGTACTTGGCTTCTGCATCCTTGGAATCACTATGATCCAAGCTGAGCAGCTGTGGCACCTGCTGCTTTACCAGGAGAGCCCTGGCTACATGCTTCTAAGCCCTCACTCAGTCAGCCACTCACATGCCCACTCACTCACCAACATGTACACAAAAATTTTCATCCACTCAGTCACACTGGGACTCACATAGTCTGACTGGCTCAGCTGCCATCTTCCTCTCTCCCATGAAGTGAGTATATTTTAAACAATATATGCATATATTCGTTTACATAAAGCATTAAAGTTTTTGGAATCTGTGAGTGCTTAGGGTGAAAATGTTAGGAAATGCTGACATGAATGAAATTTTTGGATGCATGTGGAACTTTTCTTTAGGTCCTTATATTTCTTGTTTTCACTATAAATCTATATGTAGTTAATATTGCTGCAAAATTCAAGTTTTATATGAGACTAGTTTTTGCAATGTAATAGAATATATTACATTATCAATTTCCTTCATGAAATGAAACAAGATATACTAAAAAAGAAAAATTAAGTGACCTCTTTGGAACCTTAACAAGACTGATAACAAGAATATAACATGAAACTTCTTTGAGATAGAAATGGTGGGCAGAGAGCTAGCTTTTCTTATAATAAATCTGAACTTCCTGAATATAGCCTTGCAGTGTGTGCAAATAAAATTTGTTCCTTAATTTTCCTTAAAAATTAAGAAAAGCTACTTGTCATAAAACTTCAAGGACTCTCACAAATCTTCAAAACTACACATTTTAATTTGTGAAAGCCAAGTGAGGGTCTAGTCTAAGCTTTTTTTTTGAGTTGGAGTCTCACTCTGTCATCCAGACTGGAGTGCAGTGGCTGCTCCCGGCCACCGCAGCCTCGGCCTGCTGGGCTCCAGCGATCCTTCCGCCTCAGCCTTCCAAGTAGCCGGAATTACAGGCATGCACCACCACACCCAGCTGATTTTTTGATTTATTGTAGAGATGAGGTCTCGCTGCCCAGGCGGGTCTCGAACCCGCGGGCTCAGGCAATTCACTCACCTCAGCCTCCCAAAGGCGCGGGATTACAGGCTGAGCCACTGAGCCCGGCTCTAGTCTAAGCTTTTTAATGCTTGTGATTGATTACACGTGGAAAGAATCATAGAACCATGAACTTTTCAAGTTAGAAAAAATCAGATCATTGAGTTGAATACTTCTTTTTAAAGATAAAGCAACTGAGACTAGAGAGAGAGAGAGAGAGAGAGAGAGAGAGAGAGATCCCTGGGCTCAAGAACTGTGTTTGTGTCAGTTTGGATTGGAATTTATGTATAATAAGAGCATTTTTTATAGATTTTGTGTTGTTGTTTTGCTAAGTTAAATATCGTACAGAAAACAAAACTATTTACAGTGAGTTTTTACTTTCCTGAAGTTTTAGAAGGAGTCTAAAAACAATCTATGTAGTTATAGCAAATTAAGTAAAACTGTAACTAATTGAACCACTGCAGAAATCATGAATTTGGCCAAAAAAGATTTGAAAGTCCTCAAAAGGATGTCTTCAACATTGCAGTTTGGTAGTAGAACATATCATCTGGTTAATTTCTCAGAGTCTGGAATGAAAGTAGCAAAGTGTTGCCAACACCCATGATCATAAATGAGAATCTCTGACAATGCCTATTAATTATGTCATAAAACTCACTAAACAAGACACGTTCACATGCCACATGGCAGAGGTTAAAATTCAGCTAGTGAAAAATCTGATATTCTAGAATATTTGAACTCTGATAACTGCAGCCTCATTGAATATCAATGGCAAGTTAAAAAAAAGACTTCTTAATATTATTTTATTAACACTCTCTATAAAACCCCAACTCAAGTCCTTTATCTGAGGACTTAGAGCTTAGCTATTCGCATTGCTATATTGCTGGTTTATTTATTTCTTTCTTTTTTTTCCAGCAAAATTCTTTCTGCCCTCTCTATTCAGCAGCTGCCATGTAGCAGAGGCCTTTCCTTGTGAGTGGGGATGCTTTTTAACCATAGCTATAAAAACATTAGGCCATACTTAGTTCTCCACCTGTCTTGTTTGTCCCTGTGGATTGCTTAGAGGGGAAGTAGTTTATTATAACCTCCAAATAATACTCTAAATTATATTTGGTAAATGCTAATTTTATAGTTATCAGAGAAATTATATATGAGAAAAAAAAGCACATTGCACCTTCTTTTGCCTTTCCCAATACTGCTGACCATGCAAGTTGCTTGTACACTTTATCCAATTTTGAACATGACATTGTGGGGAAAAATGATGATAGCAGTTCTTCCACACTCTAGCATTGTCACTGACAGAAAGCTTTAATATCTCTTAAATCTGTGTTTGAGAGGAGGGAAACAAAGTAAATTTATCTCTCTTGATCAAAAATTCAAAATAAAGGGGCTTTAGAAAACTAGTATACTAAAGGACATGTTTCTGGTTTGTTCATTATGCTCTGGTAAATCACTTTGGTAGCTCTGAAAGTGAGAGAATATTGGACATCACTGCACTCTTCCCGAGTGAGATCTATGTAATTGAAAAATAAATCATATTATGTTTAGGGTTTCCAAGCTCCTGAGTGTCAAATTTAACCCAGAAGTTTCTTTGAATGATTACAGCCATGGATGTTTCCTTCTTTTTTGATTCCTTCCATGTGGTATTAAAATGTAGGATACATCAAGTCATTGATCAAATAATGCACATTCCTCTAGCATAATGTCCAGACAGTTTGTCATAGAAAATGATCCATTTGTGGAGTGTTCATTTGCTCCTTTTAAGTTGCTTAGTTGTTTACCTGGGGAATAACAAAAAGGTAATTCATTTGTCAAAAGCAGTGACACTGGAGAGATAGAATGCTTATTTTCCCCCACAATTTCTTGTGACAATATGTATTTTATTTTCTTTGAAAGTCAAAGAAACTAATGTATCCTGATGCTGTATGTGTTTGCGATGTTATAAACATTTACTCATTTTATTGTCAAAACAAATATATGAGACAGGTATTTCTCTTAAATAATGTATAAGTATGCTGATATTAAAGTGAAAGATGTTACTAAAGCTATATTTATATTTCATAGGTTTTTGAATATCAAAAGATCAAAAGTTGCATAAAGTAAGCATCATATCCCTTAAGAGAATTTCATTCTTTTGTATCACAGGATGGCGGGACATTAACTCTGCCTTATCAGTTCAAATTTAGATTTTCAAATTTTAAAATCTTTGAGATTAAGAAGATTGAAAAGTACTTTAAAAAGATGTTCATCTACTTTGTTTGAGGTAAATTCTGTGTCTCATTCCCTGGTGATTCTGCTTGTGTGACTCAGTTTGCAGCCTGCTGTTATTGTTAGAAAAGTAAAGATGCCTGAATGTAAGGTGAATTTTACCAAAATTATCTTTATAATAGCGGAAGTCACCTAAAATTCTCATTAGATGATCTTTAAATAAAGCTCATTTTGGAAAAACACATATTAACCTAATACAAGTTCAATCTCTGCTAGATATGTATGCCTACAGAAGTCAACAGAAAGAGTTTTCTCAGAGGCAAATAAATTTAATATTAGCTTAGTAAGTATGTCTGGGTATATAAACTCACAACCATATATTTAATGTTGTCTCAAACAAGTCATTTCAAGTAACTTGAAGATCTAAACAGTCAAATGGTTATATTGTAGAGATTACTTATATGTGAAGAATGAACAAAGAATTACTGTTGTACTAAGATGTACAGATAAGTACATAAGGTTTGGGATAAAATTTGCCATGAGAGTATCAAATTTTACTTCAAATAATGCTGTACTTTGAATTAGTTAAATGTGAGTGAGGATACTATGTTTCAGGAAACTGTTATGTGTAAAAATACAGCTGTACAATGAGAAAGTTATTAATGCCTAAAATGCATGTTAGTTTCATCAAATGTGAGCACAGAATCACATTAATTATTAACATTAATTTATTAACACTTTAAATAACCTGAGTAACTTGTATATTCAAAGTAAAAAACCTGCTTTTTAAAAATTGGGTTATTGGTATTCAAGACTATTAGCTTCATGGGGTCACATGCTAGCATTTCTGGCATCTAATAGGCATTCAGTAAATATCTGTTAAATATTAAATGAGAGTTATTTTTATCCAGTCTGAGGAAAAAGATGCAAATACATGATTTAGTTTATTCATTCATTCTTCAAATATTTACTACTACTCTGGTTTAACCATTTTTCAAAGTGGTGATTAATATTGTCTTAATTCTGAAAAGTTCTGTTGGTGTTTAGCTCTTTTAAACTTATTTGGCAGTTACTCTCTGGGCCTTCATTTTCTCTTCCCTTGCTTTGGTTATTTTATTCTTTTTGAAAATTTCAATTAATATATTCCATTGGAGCTTAAGATGTAAACATGTATCATAAGAAAATTTTTTTTTGATTATGTGAGATTTCCACTTTAATGTTCAGCAATTTAGAAATGGAGAATCAAGTTTGTGTCTACATTAACTGTTTACATAAATTAACTCAGTAAAAATGAAATGTTAAATAAACTCAGTAAAATAATTTTGTGACACTTAGTAGATAACTTCAAATTTTACCACGATCTCCCTAACTCCATCCAGTTGTATGCTGCCTTTCATTTTTCTAGAATATGATTTAACATTAGATAAAAGGGGCACAAAATATTTTTCACTTCTTTTATTCTGAGAAATTGATATAATTAAACATTTTCATTAATTTTGTTATAAATATTACTTATAAATTAAAATTTGTCACAAAATATACTTTATATTTTTATATCTTAACCAAATACTATATATTATAAATGATAACAACCTTAAATATATCAATGTTTATCACAATATATGTGACACTAGCATTATTAATATATTTTTCATAAGCATGTTTAATGGTATATATATATATATATATATATATATACTAGAATATATGAATTATGAGGTTTATTGGGGTAATTCAAAGGAAATAATGTATTACATGAGAGCATCCTATTATTTTTATACTGATTGGCAGTATGCATTTTCCTATAATACTCTACCAGAAAGTACCAAATTATTTTCTTTGTATTTATTTATTTTGAGTAAAAGTCACAAGCAAGTCACTTTCATTTGTCATTATTGCCAATAAAATAATTTGGAAAGAAAACAAATTTTTATGGTTTTGGTTAGAGCATAAATAAGTTAAACACCAAACAAACCAAGAAGAAGAAAGAATACATGTTATATATGTTATGAAGGTAATCATGCTTTATTTGAAATCAACCATGTCTGTAACTTTCTTATGTCATATTAGCTACAAATTGATGAAAGTGAACTATTAAATAAAGAGATAGAGAGATGTGTAGTAGGCATTATTTTATCCTTTAGCAAATATTGCTTGTTTAGGGTCAAAAATAAGAAATTAAGCAATATAAAGAATTGTTTAGTTAATACCAGAGAATTTTCTTTTATAGTACTGTATATTATATAGTAGTATCGTATAATATTATTTATTATAGTACTATGAGATTTTTTATGTGTTTAAAATATTTTTCATTTTGCTCATTTTGACTTTAAAAGTTGAAAATGAGTTTTAGGTTTAAAAAAAATCTTTGTATAGCTATTTTGCTCTGCTGTCATTGTCTATAAGATGAAATGAATAATAATCAAGGTTATAATGAATCAGAAAATTAGATGAATTTATACTCTGTATCTTTCTTTACATTAGTTACAACATTTCCTGCTCCAGACAGGAAATACTAAATAGTGAAAATGCTAAAATAGAACTGACTGATACAAATATTCACATGTTTGTGTGTGTCTGTATGTATACATAAAAACACTCAGGTTCCATGATGCATCCTGAAGGACTGATTTTTGTAATTAATGTCATTTGTAAGTTGAATTATTTTATTTTTAATTATTTTCTGAAAATATGAGATTTGTATATGTTGATTTTAAATCTTACTAAGTTAATTTATTACTTCTAGTACTTGACATAAACTGGTTAGGTTTTTTATGTTGATAATAATGTGTGCTAAAAGAGATGTTTTACTTCTTGCTTTGTATTTTGTATGCTTAAAAAAAAAACTTCCCTTATTGCATTGACTGTCACTTTCAGTACAATATCAGATAGAACTGATAAAAGCTAGCCTCTTTGCCTTTTCTCCAATTTTAGAGGGAAGAATGCTAGTATTTTGCTTTATTTATGATATATGTTTTTATAATGTAGATTTCACATAGATATTATAAAGGCACTATAAGACCACTTCTTTTATAAAACTGAGTTCTTTGTCCCTTATATCTCTTTTTGCCTTTCACACTACAATTTATTCTCTTGGTGTTTGATTTATAAGTGTTTTTCAAAACACATTCAAATCTCTGATTTTTCAATACAATTTTATGTGTTCTATTTAATATGAAGTTTACATTTTTTGTGTATATTTCTTTATTCTTTCTCTTTTGCCTATGGACTTGTTTTTGTGTTTGGCTTTTTTTTTTTTTTTTTGTCTTCTAAATCAGTGTTCTGAAAGCCATATACCTTTGTTTTTTATTCGACTAGTTCAAGGCTACAGTATACTATGATTGTGCCACTATACTCCAGTAGATTTCCTACTAACACCCAGTATAGACCCTAAATAACCAACTCTATGTATTTTTATAATGTTCTTGTGTATTTCTTACTCTATATAACTAACATGTTAACAAAATTGATCCTATCTCATCTAGTTGTTACAAAAAATTAAATGAGTTGATGTATGTAAACAGAAGAGCTTCTGGCACATAGTAAGTGTTAAATAGTTGTTCGTGTTTATTATTTTTGGTATTATTACTATTGTCATTGTTACTATTGGTTGTATATTTATTATTATTATCATTATTACTCCCAAATTATTATATTTTTTTTGCCTTTTAGGGATCAATTGTTGATATACTTTCAAAGATTGTATATTATATATGTAATCACAGAAATAGATGCTTTCCCAAATTTGCTATCACAAAATATTCCTTTAAGAATTTTGGAATAATTTGCAATGTTAAATAATGTATATTTTAAAATGTTTGTATTTCTTTCCACTGTTATGTATAGCTATACTTTGCCTCAACAATTGTAGTTCATTAAATATCAAAGGATTCAACAATATTGTCCTCAAACTTTTTAAGTCCCTTACAGTGAATCACTTTTGTTTTTAAAAAAACTTTGTGTTTTATTTATAAAAAAAGAAAATTTGCATAAAATTTTGTTACCTTATAAGTATTTTTAATTTATGAACAAAGATCATTGCATAAAATATTGTTACCTTATGAGTATTTTTTTTCATTTTTAACTTGAATTGCTGCATGAAAATAAGGAAGTATAATTTTCTCTTGGGAGACTATGTTTGTAACAAACTATAGTCCAACTTTTAATTTGTATCTGGAATTATGTCAATAACAGAAAAAATTTAATAGACTGTTAAAGTTTTGAATCCAAATCTTAGAAACATCAGAGCCTTGGTCCTCCAACAGTATGTTTTTCTATAAGTTTTTATATTAACTTAATGATTGTATAATTATTAGAATGCATAAATGGTAGAGAAACCAGAAGAAATTGGTAATATGTAGTATATTTTTTTCTTAAATATATGGAAGAAATATTCATATCTATCTATCATCTATCTATCATCATCTATCTATGAACCTACCTACTCTTTATCCATCTATCTATCATCTACCCATAGCCCTTAAAAATATAATTGGAACAGTACTTGGTATATAGTAAACATCCAAATAAATTGTTGTTGAATGAATAATTGACAATTCTTGAGGTCATGTATAATAACCTTCTGATCATAGGATATAAACTCCTTTATGTTCTTCTAATCACTTCAGCATTTTAACACTATATTATTGAGGCAGAAATTGATTCTGTTTCTCATTCCTTCCTAGACTTGGGCACATTGAACAAAAGCTGTTTATTTCACTGCATCCTTATACTGTCATTTTTTAGCACAGTGACTGGTATAGTATTTTTTGTTAGTTCATATTAATTATTGTAAGATATTGTAAGATATAATTATAAGATATTGTTCCTATGAGTCAATAAATATATTTCATTCTTCTCCTTGAAAACTAAACTGTGTGTTTTTGTGTGTGTGTGTTGCATTTTAGAGCAAGAACTCAGGATCATTAAAAAAATAATCTTATTGAAACATGTAAGTAAGGAATAGAGTTAGATTAGGTGATTACATTTTCTACTTAAATTATGAATAAACATTGACACTAATTGATGATTTTATTATATTTTTACTGTTATTCTAGACATTAATTGCTATTTTGTCTTTGCATATCTTGCTAGTTTTTCTTTTAAAAATATAGCTGTCATCTATCTATTTCATTTTTCTCATGCTAGTGGAAAGTTCAGAAATAAAATAAATAAATAAATAACTTGTTAAAATTTTTGTGAAATTTTAGAAAACCTAAAGACAAAAGAATCTATTATTATTTGTATATTTTAAGCTTAATAGTGATTTTTAAAATGGAATGGGCTTTATTGCCATAAGAAGTATTACCTATTATTAATTTAAATTAACCTTTTTTGAAGATGTTGGAGATTTTATTGTTATTAACTATCTAAATTAAAGTAAATATTATTTTGATGTTTATCTGTTTTAAATATATGCCAAATATTTGTGACATATTTTATTAATGTATTCTGATTTGGGAAAGTGTTTTTGCATATGATGAAAAAAGCATCTATTAGTCAAGATAAGCTTCTGATCTGCTTCTGTCTTTCATTAAAATGTGTCATCTATCTTTTCTTATTTCTATTATGAATTGAGAGATAGTAAAGAAAAAGTAGTCTACTTTTCTCACAGCACATAGCCTTACACTGTCAAAAATGTCACAGGTTAATGGTACAGCTCAGCTCCATTTGTCTTATTCTGACAACTCAACCAACCTAGCACAATCTAACAAAAACATTCTTCCTCGACCAGGTGACATTCACGGCCTTTGTTCCTTTAATATGGTGGCTGTGAGAGCATTTAGTGTACAATAACTTTGTACAGAAACTTTTTGCTTTCGGTTTCTTTAGTATATCCCAATAAGGTGTAAGAGCATTTTAGAATTTCAAATCATCCATCCAATTTATATTAAGAATCCTCCTTTACTATTAACTAACCTCAAGATTATCTAAAAACTACAGAAGTCGTAATTTTTTTATAATTTGAGAGCTGTAAAAAATTAAATAATATATTTTAATTCTGAAATATCTTGGTTGTATGACCTTAATATTTTTTAATGCTGAAAAACTAATTTCAACATCTGGATTGATGTCAGATCTTGTAATCATTGGCCAGGTCACTTGGTTAATGAATCTGAGTATGTGAAGAATATTTCTGCATGGTGTTGATAGAAATGTAAACACATTATGCCACTTGAATATTTCTAACCATATTTCTTTGTTCTGAATTCAATATTAAATAATATTTTGCCTTCTCTGTCAAGGAAATCATCATATTAAAGTAGTGATTCTATAGTACTTTTCTTCTCTAGTTTTTGATTGGTCGGGCTTGCTAAGATGTATTTTTCTCACTGTAATAGAAAATCAGTTTTTTAAAAAGCAAGCATTGTTTTGGGGTTTTTTTTTTTTGAGTTGGAGTCTCACTCGGTCGCCCAGACTGGAGTGCAGTGGCCACTCCTGGCCACCGCAGCCTAACCTGCTGGGCTCCGGCGATCCTTCCGCCTCAGCCTTCCAAGTAGCCGGAATTACAGGCATGCGCTACCACACCCGGCTGATTTGTTTTGGGTTTTTTGAAGCACTATATACGTAAATGTATATGTGTATATCTTGCTATCCTATTCAGAGTAGTTTTTGCATTTTGAAAATAAAGTGAGATAACAGTGTTAAAATCTTTGATTTTTACCTGATCACAGGACTATACATGTTCTACCATATCCTACATTGATTTCTTTTAAATTGTCAATTTAACAAATATTTTCATATTTAATTTTTCATATAGATTACATAGACTTTATTAACTGTGGAGAAATTGCATTTTTAATCTATATAATAATGTTATTTTTTCCCTATATTTTGTAAGATTTTTTTGGATTAATAAAACAAAAATGACAAGCCACCTTTAAATTTGAATACCTCCTTTAATAGAGCATTCCATTGCTGTAATAGTTTTACAATATACTTAATCGTTTTGATATTTCTTCTTTCAGTCCATTAGTTTTACAAGGACAGCTAATATTTATTTTTTCTAGTGGACAAAAGTGTGTTATTTCTTTTGAATCTGAATTTCAGATTAATCTTCTGATGAGATGTGTCAGGTCCAATGTGGTTTAAATGTATATATAAATGATAATAGATACTAAAGTTATTTCCTGTAATTATCAATGAAAACCCAGAGAAATTTAACACTGGGCCAAGAAGCAGAGTCGATTTTTAGCATATATTACAGTAATTTGTGTTGTTTTTCTAAAAAAATTGAGCTATTTTCATTTTTACTAAGTTGTAGCTAACAGCACTTTTTAACATAATGGAAGTTGTAAGGCAGTAGCTAAATTGCTTCAGGTATACTCTTGAAACAGATTGCAGTATAGTAAACATAACCACAATTATTTTATTTCAGGATTAATAGAAACTCTAAGAAATCAGTAAATCAAATTAAAAAGAGCACCTGGGTTTTTTATCTTTTTGGTGAATCTAAGCATTCATTATTTGTAGCTCTAAAGCAAAATTTGCATATCTTATGTGCCATCATTTTGTGTTTTAAAAATTAAGTAAGGAGTCTCATTATTATTTTGCACTGATAAACTGAATTAGTTTTGTCTGGAAAATGTTCCCTTATTTATATGGATTATAGACCTAACAGCTGGTGCTTAATATGTGGATAATTATTAATTTATTTTATAACAACTCAATTTCAGGGAAGATTGATTTATTGTCTGATTAACAGTTTGATATTGTCTATGGAAATAATGGGAACATCAGCTTCACATAGAGCTTTCCAAAATCTCTGTGTCTTTGCAAATTCTATTTCACTTACAACATTTCTGTTGTCTTGGCCATGTTAATGATTATTCCCATTTTGTTAATTCCACAACTCTGATTTCTAATCCTAATTCTTTCATTTCGTTGTCCTATCATAGTTCAAGATGCTGTTGCTACTCTGATATTTTCCAAATGAAATTAAATTGTTGCCAAATGTATTTGCTTTCTTTTCAAGGTTAGTGTTCCTTGTTACCCTTCCACTGGGTTTAGACATTCATTCAACCAATATTTATCGAATACCTACTTGATGATAATTAATGTGCTCATGAATTTATCATATTGGTTTAAATCATTTTTAGATGTTTTTTCTGTTATTTGATATGAACACTGGCATTCTTCATGTGCAGGTTCAAGATTCATAACTGAGTAAATGTTGAAACAAAGCCATCCCTTCTTTTGTTTCTAAAGAACTCCACACTTGTCTATCAAAAGTCCTATAGAGTGTGTGCATTTGTGTGTGTGTGTGTGTTCGTTTAATCCAGTTTTTATCTCTTGTAGAAAAGGTGGTAAATACTTTCTTTTTGCATTGTTAATGAGTCACTAATTGTAAGTGCTGTTTGTTTAGTATTGTTACTAATTCTGCCTTTATAAAGTAGTTTGCTTTCTTATATAAAATTTGTATTTAAAATAATTATTTGGCTCTTTCAATAGCTTATGATATTGATGGATTTTCAAGGTCTATTGCAATTATTATTATTTTTATTGGAAATTTTTGTCCCCAAATTTATTTTTTATCTCTTTGCCACCTGTGCTGTACAAAACATATTCAAGGTGGTTAATCTAATGAATTAAAATTTATATAAATGAATATGGGAGATCAAAATCAGATATCATTTTAATATTTACGGATTTAAATGTCTAGGCAGAGAGAGAAAAAACACACGTAAAAGTTTTATTTTGCTTTAGAAAGCTTAGTATAAGACTTTTCCTGTAATTAATGATGGCTAGTGGGATTATTGCCCTTCATACTGTGTACAGATTCTGTTTTTCAGCAAAAAGTTAATTTAGAGACAAATTGGCTATGAGTGAGAGTATTATAAACTTCACCAATTTTTTATGTGTCACTAAGAACAAAAATATGCTACAAGTTTTATTCTGTTACTTAGATAATTTGTTTACTGAGAGGTCTTATTTATCTAGTCAAACCACTAGGAATAATAGCCATGTTTATTACTGAATTCTGATAATTGTGTCTAACAGCAATTGTAAGTTAAATCCAGATTTGGAGATATTAAAATATGAAAAATAATTTTCTTGGAAATAATGAAATATAAAACATTAGGTATTAAGCATAGTACCTGACAAAATAGACATTTAATAAATATTAGAGTATTAGAAACACAGTTGAAAATATATTTCATTCCCATTGCTTCAAACTTTAAATTTAGTTTTGGTAATATCTATTGAGAATGCTTTTAGAAATCAAGACTTGTCAATAAGAACTATAATAGTTTAAATTATTCACTCTGGCAAAGCTTTGTTTTTGAGCAAGCAAATATGATTGGTAAAATATAGACTCATGAAATCAATAAAAAGGAAATTTTATAATGTCTTATTGAATCTCATGGAGTTAGTATTGATAATCTTTCTTAAGTCAGGGGCAATATTCTTCACATATGATTCTCAAAGAATGGTGTTAACGTTTTTCTTACTGGTAATGGTTAATTTTATGTGTCAGCTTGACTGGGACAGGTGGTGCCCAGATTAAACATTATTTCTTGTGTATCTATGAGGATGTGCTGTGTAAAGCATATGACTCTCCCCAATGTGGGTGGGCATCAACCAATCCTTTCAATGCCTTAACAGAACAGAAAATTTGCTCTCTCTGCCTGACTGTTTGAACTTGGACATCAATCTTCTGCTTTCAACTGGTACTTTTACCACTGCCCTCTGGTTTTTACTTTCCTGGGTCCAGGTTGCACACAGCAGATCATGGTGCTTCTCACCCTCTAGGGTCTAGTGAGCCAATTCCTTTAAAAAAAATCTGATAGTAAATCAAAACACTATTTTGTATTAAGACAAATATAAATGTATTATGAATTAACAAATACTATTTAGGAGATTTAAAATAAATTGTGTACTTGGAAATTACCATTTTGCTCATATGATTCTCAGACCCTTCTAGTCAAGATAAACTTTTCTCAGTGGTTATAGATACTTTGTCATCAATTTTTAAAAAAAAAAATTATTTCAATGTCTTTCGGGGGTACAAATGATTTTTAGTTACATGGATGTATTATATAATAGCAAAGAAGTCTGAGTTTAAGCGTACCCTTCACCTCAACCTGTGCAAACTGTACCTGATGGGTGATTTGTCATCCCTACCCCCCTTCCAGTTTTCCCTTTCTGAATCTCCAGTGTCCATTATGCCATTCTATATACCTTTGCATTTCTTTAGTTTAGCTCCCACTTGAAACTGAGAACATGTGGCTTCTGGTTTTCCATCCCTTTGTTACTTCACTTAGGATTATGGTCTTCAATTTCATCCAAGTTGCTGCGAGGGACATTATTTAATTCCTTTTCATGGTTAAGTAGGGTTCCATGGTGTGTGTGTGTGTGTGTGTGTTCTGTGTTGTGTGTGTGTGTGTGTGTGTGTGTGTATAATGAGGCAAATGGAATGGAAGAGAGAATTCAGAAATAAACCCAAATATCTACAACCAATCATTGACAAAGCAGACAAAAGTGTATACTGGGGAAAGGACACCCTATTCAGCAAATGATACTGGGAAAATTGGATAGCTACATACAGAAAAATGAAACTTGAACCCTGTTTCTTCCCATGTACAAAAATTAACTCAAGATAGATTTAAAACTTAAATGTCAGCACTGAAACCATAAAAATCCTAGAGAAAGCCTAAGAAAATTTCTTCTGGACATTGGCCTGGGAAAAGAATTTATGGCTAAGACCCCCAAAATAAAGGCAACAGAAACAAAAATAATTAAGTGCATCTTATTTAAACTAAAAAGCTTCTGCACAGCAATAGAAATAATTAACAGAGTAAATAAGCAATCTACAGAATGGGAGAAGATATTCTCAAGCTATACATCTGACAAAGAACTAATATCCAGAATCTATAAAGAACTCAAATCAGTAAGAAAAAATAAATAACTTCATTAAAAAGTGGGTAAATGACATGAACAGACATCTCTCAAAAGAAGATATGCAAATGACCAACAAACATATGAAAAAAAAGTTCAATATTGCCATTAAACTTTAAGAAGTGTAACTGCAACTGATAAGAAATAATTTCTTGAGTATTATAAAATCTTGATTTCACCCAGGATCAGTAATATCCACAGACCAGAATTTGAATCCAGGTATCTAATAGGAGTCCACAAATGGCTTACAAGTTTCGGGCTGGTGGGAGGCTTGCTCCATGGAGTCACAGTAGTCATTACTGTACTCTAGTCAACTTCACACCAGCTAGAGGAAAGAGAAGTAAAAATTCATAGCTAGGAATTCCTTCTTGCACACATCTGTCATTCGTATTTCACTGGAGAGTATATAGACTCATGGACCACATTTATCTACCGGAAAGACTGAGAAATGCAGACATATCCTTGTGCACAAGAAAGAATAGGTTTTGGTGGCTAACTTGATCTGAATGATGGAATGATAGAAATTCTTGGTTTAATCATTTTATTTTAATTATAAAAGTCCTGTTTATTATAGACAAATTCATTAAAGTATGTCTGCCAGCATTATCAACATTTTCTATGTTGAATAACATAAAGCAACATTTTCTAAGATGTCATCTTGTATTACTCTTTTTGGGCTGCTATTAAAAATATCTCAGACTGAATGGCTTAAAACAATAGACAGTTATTTTCTCACAGTTCTGGAGGCTAGAAGTTCAAGATCAAAGATATGTCCAATTCAGTTGTTGGTGGAGGATTTTTTTCCTTGCTTGAAAACTGTTACTTCCTCACCACTTGCTGGCGTGGCCTTTTTGTGCATGCACTGTGAGAGGGAGTGATATCTGTCTTTCTCTTCTTTTTTTTTTTTTTTTTTTGAGTCTCACTGTCACACACTCATGACCACCACAGCCTCCAATCACCTGTGTAATGGGATTAGGTCCTGCCAAATGACCTCATTTAACCTAATTACCTCCTGAATACCTTATCTCAAATACATTCACATTGAGGGTTAAGGCTTTCTGCATCCGATTTTAATTTTATTTTTATTATTTTTAAAATATTTTATTTTTAAAATGTGGGGTACAAATGAGGGTTAGGTACATATGTGGTCATAATACAGATAAAGTGTGGGTACTCTTATTGATGTTATGTGCCCCCCTGGCAGTGTCCCACTACTGCCAATTCCTTTCTTATGGTATTATGATAAATGTTCAAGGTCCACTTATGAGTGAGTACATGTGGTACTTAGATCTTTGTTTCTGTGATAAACCACTGAGTATTATAGACTCTAATTCCATCCAGGTTGCTGCGACGTTCATAATTTTGTTTTCCTTTATGGCTGCATAATGTTCCATCATGTAAATGTGCCACATATTCTTTATCCAAATCACTTTCATTCCAAGGTTTTGCTATTGTGAATAACGCTTCAATAAACATGCATGTACAGGATTTTTATTGCAGAGTGATTTGAGTTCCTCTGGATATATTCCCAGAAGGGGAATTGCTCAGTTGTATGGAAGGCCGATTTTTAGATTTTTTAGAAATTGCCACACTGTTTTCCACAGAGGTTGTACTAGTTTACATACCCACCAACAGTGTAAAAGTGTTCCTTTACCCCACATCCTCTCCAGCATTTGTTGTTTTTTGTTATTGATGCTGGCCATCCTGACTGGAGTTAAGTGGTATCTCAGTGTGGTTTTAATTTGCATTTATTTGATGGTTAGTGAAGCTGAGCATTTTTTCATGTATCTTGTTGGCTGTTCGTATGTCTTCTGAGTAGTGTCTATTCGTATCTTTTTCCCATTTTTTAATAGGATTGTTTGACTTTTTTCCTTTTGGCACGTTTGAGTTCCTTGTAGATCTTAGAGGTTAGGCTTTTGTCAGATACACAGTTGGAAAATATTTTTTACCATTCCAGGGACTGTCTCCCAACTCTCTTGAGGGTTTCTTTTGCTTTGGAGAAGGTTTTCAGTTTGATGAGGTCCTACTTGTCTATCTTTTCTTTTATGGCATTCTTGGTTGCCTATTTCTATTTCTGTAAGGGTGTTTTCTAAATTTTCTTCTAGGATTCTTACAGTTTGCAGTTTTATATTTAGGTCTTTTGTCTATTTAGAGTTAATTTTTGTGTATGGTGATAGGTATGGATCTTGTTTCAGTCTTCTGCATGTAGTCAGCCAGTTTTCCCAACACCATTTCCTAAATAGGTTCTCTTCTTCCTATTGGTTGTTGGTGGAGGCTTTGTCATAGATGAGTTGGTTGAGGAATTGAAGTTTTGCTTCTGGAATCTTTATCCTGTTCCGTTGGTCTATATGCCTGTTCTGGTACCAATACCAGACTGTTTTGATTATTTTTGCTTTATAGTAGAGTTTGAAGTCTTGAAGTGTTATACCTCCCTCTTTGTTTCTTTTGCTAAGGATTGTTTTGACTATTCGTGGTCTTTTGCGTTTCCATATGAATTTCTGTATTGTCATTTCCAGGTCTGAAAAGAATAACGTTAGTAATTTAATAGGTATTGTATTAAATCTGTAGATTGACTTTGGTAGGATGGACATCTTAACATGTTAATTCTTCCAATCCATGAGCATGGAATATTTTTCCATTTGTTTGTGTCTTTTTGGATTTCTTTGAGCAGTGGTTTGTAGTTTTCATTGTAAAGGCCTTTCACTTCTTTGGTTAGGAAAATGCCAAGGTATTTCTTTCTTTCTTTTTTTTTGTGGCTATTGTGAATGAGATTGTGCTTTTTATTTGGGTTTCTGTTTATTGTTGGGGTATAGGAATGCAACTGTCTTTTGCACATTTACTTTATGCCCTGAGATTTTGCCAAAGTCTTTTATCAGTGCAAGCAGGTTTTTGACATTTTCTATTAGGTTTTCAAGGTATAGGATCATGTCATCTGTGAGGAGGGATAACTTAACTTCCTATTTTCCAATTTGGATACCTTGGATTTCCTTCTCTTGTCTAATTGTTTTAGCTAGAACTTCCAATACAATGTTGAACAAGAGAGATGAAAATGGGCAGCCTTGTCTTGTTCTGATTTCAGGGGAAATGCTTCCAATTTTTGTTCATTTAGCAGTATGTTGGCTGTGGGCTTATTATAGATGGCTCTTATTATTTTTAGGTATGCTCCATCTATGCCTAGGTATTCAAGGGTTTTTATCAAGAAGGGATGCTGGGTTTTATTAAAAGCTTTTTCTGCATCTAATGATATAATCATATGATTATTGTTTTTACATCTGTTGATGTATTTAATTACATTTATGGTCTGGGGGATATTGAACCAGTCCCGCATCCGGGAGATGAAGCCTACTTGGTCATGGTGGATGATTTTTGAGATGTGTTTTTGGATCCGACTTGCTAAAATCTTGCTGAGAATTTTTGCATTTATGTACATCAAAGACATCGGCCTGTAGTTTTCTTTATTTTTTGGATCTTTACCTGGTTTGGGTATCAGTGTGATGTTAGCTTCAGAAACTGATTTGGGGAGAGTTCTGTCTTTCTCGATTGCCTGGATTACTTTCAGTAGGATTGGTATCAGCTCCTCCTTGTATGTTTTGTAGAATTCTGCTGGCAAACCATCTTGTACAGGGCTTTTTTTTTTTTTTTGTAGGTAGTTACCTTATGACAAAGTCAATTTTCTGGATTGTTACTGGTCTATTTAGGATCTCAGTTTCTTCTTGTTTCAACCTTGGGAGGTTGTGTGCTGTCACAAAGTCACTTAGGTTTTAAAGTTTGTTTCCATACAAGTATACATAGTAATCTCTGATAATCTTTTGTATTTCTTCAGGGTCTTTTGTGACTTCACCTTTTGCATTCCTGATTGTGAATTTATTTGGGCTTTTCCCTCTCTTTTTCTTGGTCAGTCTTGCTAAAGGTTCATCAATCTTGTTTCTTCTCTCAACCAGCTTTTTGTTTTGTTTATTGTTTCTGTGATATCTTTGTCTTCTATGTCCCATATTTGCACTTTTATTTTGGTAACCTGGATTCTTCTGCTGTAGTTAGGATTTTGGTGGTCTTGTTTTTCCACCTCCCTTAGATGACTTGTTAGGCTGTTAACTTGTGATCTTATCATTTTCTGCATATGTGTTCATAAAGATATGCATTCTCCTCTTAGTACTGTTTTCATGGTATCCCAGAGGTCTTGGTATGTTGTTTCTTCATTTTCATTTGTTTCCGGGAATATTTTAATTTCTTAGGAATCTTTTAATTTCCATATTGATCCAGGAGTTCTTCAACATCATACTATTTAGTGTTCATGTCTTTGTGGGTTTGGGGGAATCTTGTTGGTGTTGATATTTATTTTTGTTCCACTGTGGTCTGGAAAGGTGCATGACAATATTTCAATCTTATGAAATTTGTTTATACTTGGTTTATGTCTTAGGATGTGGTTGATCTTGGAGTACATTCCATGGCATGATAAGCAGAATGTATAATCTATGGTTGTTGAGTGGAATGTTCCATAGGTATCTATTAGGTCCATTTGGTCAAGCATCAAGTTGAGATTCTGGATCTCCTTGTTGATTCTTTTGCCTTAATAATCTATCTAGGGTAAATAGTGGGGTAGTAAAGTCCCCAGCTATGATAATATTAGAGTCAATATCTTTTTTATGTTTACTTAGTAGCTGCTTTATAAAAGCTGATGCTCCTGTATTTGGCGCATATATGTTTAGGATGGATATTTCTTGTTGATAAATTGAACCTTTTATCATTATGTAGTGTCTTTCTGTATCTTTTAAAATTTTTGATATCTTAAAGGTTATTTTATCTGATATTAAGATTGTGTCTCTTGTTTTTTTGTGTGTGTGTTCTGTTCACCTGGAAATTCGTTTCACATCCTCTAACTTTGAGTCTGTGAGTGTCCCTTCTTGTGAGATGCATCTCCTGAAGACAGTATATTGTTGCATCATGTTTCTTTATCCAGTTTTCTATTCTATGCCTTTTCAGTGTTGCATTTTGTCCATTTACATTCAGCCTTATTATTGATATATGAGATTTTATCCTTGTAATGAACCTCTTATATACTTTGTTGTTGTTTGTTTGTTTATTTGTTTGTTGGTTTTCTTTTAATTTTGGGGTTGATTTATGTGTGTGTTTTCAATCTTGCAGTTGTGATGCAGCTTTCTTGGTTCTTTTTTTCTTGCATTCTTAGAAGGAACATGATTGTTCTTTTTTCCTTCTGTGTTTAATGCCTTCTTAAGCATCTCTTGTAGAGCTGGTCTGGAGGCAGCATACACTCTTAGGGATTGAATTTCTGGGAAGGATTTAATTCTCCATCACTGATGAAGCTTATCTTAGCTGGCTAGGAAATTCTTGGTTGGAATTGTTTATCTTTCAGTGTTTTGGAGATTGGGTTCCATTCTCTTCTGGCCTGCAGTGTTTCTATAGATAAGTCTGCTGCTATTCTGATTGGTCTTCCCTGGTAGGTAGTCTGACCTTTCTGTCTTGCTGCCTTTAGGATTTTTTTCTTTTATACCTACTTTACGTAAGTGAATTACTATGTGTCTAGGAGTTGGTCTTCTTATTTGATGCCTTGCAGGGGTTCTCTGTATCACTTTCATTAGGATTATCATGTCTCTGATGAGAAGCATGAAGTTTTCTTGGATGATGTCTTGGAACGTTTGTTCCAGGCTGCTCTCATTCTCCTTATCTGCTTCTGGGATACCTAACAGTCTTAGGCTTGGTCTCTTAATATAGTCACACATCTCCTGACAGCTTTGTTCCATCTTTTAAAGTTTCCTTTCTATGTTATGTTTTTAACAGATTGGGTCAGTCCAGATTTCAGTGTTCAAGTTCTGTGATTCTTTCTTCTGCCTGGTTAATTTTGATTTCCATGTTTGTCAGCTTATTATTTATTTCATTTGTTGTATTCTTTATAGTTTTCACCTCAGCCATTGGCTCATTCATAGTTTCATCTTGCTTTTCTTGGTTCTTGTTCATCTTTTTCATCCATTCCCTGATCCCTGCACTTGTAGTCTGAGACCAGCCAATCTGGGTGTTGTTCATTGTTTGAGTTCCAAAGTCTGTATACGTGTGGATTATCCTCTTTGGACTTTGTGTGGTGCCTGTGGTTCTTCTTTGGTTTTTCTTTATATCTGGTGGGTTTTTCTTTTTTCTTTACTTCTGTTGCTCAGTGAGAAAGGAAGTAGTCTTCACTTCTTTTTACTCAGCCCCCTATTCTCCCTTAAGTAAAGCCTCTGGAATAGTTTGATTTTTGAAGCCGGGTTGGAGCAGGGGAGGTATGTTACTCCCTTACAGATTTGAGATTTGAATGGGGTGTGTTAGGGGCTGCTATGATTCAAAAGCTGTCTGATTATCACAATGTTTGCTGATTGGTGTGTGGGCCCCCAGGGAGTCTACTTCCCACCACCTTACAGTATGTCCATACAATGAGAGCAGGAGCATATGTAACTCCCCTCAGTACAAAATAACATGAAGGAATGGAAAGAAATTAATAGCGAGAGAATGTGGAGGGGATGACAATGAACAAAGGAGAGAAGGAAAAAGATACAAATTGGCAAACAGGGAGATAAGCAAGTGAGAGAGAAAAAGAAAGTGGGGGAGAAAACCAAACCAAAACATTAATAAGAACAAAACAAACACAAATATAGAAAAAAAGAAACAAACAACCCCCCCAAAAAACTAAACTAAATAATATGAGGAAATTTTCACACTCATATATAGCCTTATTGGACAGAAAGAAGGAGGAGAAGGGATAAAACAGAACAAAATGTTCACTCCCACAAGCTATATTTAAAAACAATCGGTAGAGTCACACAGATACAAAAACCAAAACAAACAAAAACAAAACCCCAAACAACAACAACCAAAAAAGTGTGTAATTCTTGAGCAACCCCTTTCAGCAGTTTTGAGACTTCCGGTTTCTTGTAAGAGTGACTCAAGCACTGCTTCACTTAGCTGGTGGCAAAAGGGAGGATTTTCAGAAGGGAGGAGCTTCCAACTTTTAAATCTGTCCCCCTGTTCACCCCTTGTGGTTGTGGAGAAGCTGGAAGGTGTCTCCAGCTGACCTTCCTATGTTTAGCCCTTTCTGTGTATGCTGATCCTAATGTTGCCTGCCTGAGTCCCACATTCCACAAGTCACTAGGGAGAGGGTATAGGGATCACCTTAAAACTCCCCCCTACTCATCCGCGTGAGTGGAGACTGTGTTCCTAAGTTGCAGTGCAGACCGCAAATGTCTTAACTCTAACCCCCTTTTTACCCTGTGGAGTTGGGGAAAGGCTGTGAACTGCCCCCAGCTGATCTGCTTATGTTCAAGTCTCTCCAGGCGTGTTGCTCAGAAAGTTGCCCGCCTGAGTCACATGTCTTGCAGATCACTGGGAAAAAGGGTGCTGGGTCACTTTAAAACTCACTGCCATTTTGCTGTGATCTGGGGCTGGGTTTTTGTGCAGGGCTGCTATGGCAGACTGCAAATGCCTCAGGGGATGGGGCTTCAGTTAGGGGATGGGTGTCTGGGTCTCCTAGGCTGGAACTCTGGTTAGGTTACTCTAGTACACTTTCTCGCAGTTTGTGTTGCTGGTGTCCGACCTGGAATGAAGGCTGCAGCGATTAATCCTTTTTTATTTTTTCCTTTTCTTGTGGTGCTACGGAGATGGTGCCTGGCTCTGGGCCATAGAGCACACTAAGGTAAGAGCAGCTGCACAGGGGAGCTGCCTGTGCAGGAGATCTCGGTCCTCTCCTTTCCATGTCTCCATTCAATAAGACATTCACACAACTTTTGCTGACACCCTAAGCTGAATACTGGTCTCTTCACCCATTCATTTATGTGGAGACTCATGCACTCCGACTACCTCCATTGCCATCTTGGAATCCTCCCCCATATCAACATCATATTTTTAAAGGGACACGATTCAGTCTATAGCACCTATATGTCATTATTTTTATTTATAGAATGGACTTCTCTCTTACTTCTCCATAATTACTCTAGCAACTATATTTAAAGTTACATTTTACTCAAAAAATATCATCTTAAAATAGCTCGTATCAGCAATTCTTGAGAACAGAAAGGATGTATTTCAAGTCTCAAATTGAGACAGCTAAATAGGAAGAAGCTTTTTGGAAATAAAATAAAAAACGAAAACATTGGGACCTTGTCTTTTCTTAGTCATTAAGTTTTCATAGCATTGCATAATTATGGATTAGTATTTTAAAATAATTTATTTGAAACATGACAAACTTATGACAAAGAAGGGAATTTTCTTGTAACTTTTTCCACTCTTCTTTCAAAAATATTTATTAAGGCTTTATTAGATGCCAGTTATTGTCCTAAGCGTCAGTAATGCAATTTCAAAACCTACCTTCATAGAGTTTTACGTCTACAGGTGAAATGGTATGTGAACAGGAAATTACCATAATTTGGTGAAGATTAAGACGTGTAAGCACAAGGCACACTAGTGGCACCTAAAAAGGAGCAAACGATCAGTATGTGGGGGGTTCTGGAAGGCTTCTTGGAATGACTGACAGCTTCTAAGGGAGAAGTATTTCACCTGGAAATTCTATGTGTTTGGTGGAGAGGGGAGTGAATTTGGGGTATTAGGGGAAAAAAGGGCAGGGGGACATTGTTCCTGTGAACAAAATAGCATATGGGAAAGTCCTGGAGGTGAGAAAAAACATGAGAACCATATTAGGATATCATCTTTCTGGCAGCCCTCAAATCAAGACACATAATAGTCCTCTAGTAAAAAGTTCTTCAAAAATTAAAAACTCTCTATATGTCAAGAAGGGGAAAAAGTTTGGTATTTTACCCTATTTGCATGCTAATAAATTGGCTTGCATCAATTTCATGGATAGTGGAAAGAAGATACAAAACACCTGAATCTGAGACTTAGTCAATTTATTACTTGCAGCAATAGCAGTAGCAAGAGTATCAGTGTTGGTATTATTTTCCCAAGACTCAATTCCTATTGGGCGATATGAAGAAGACCAGATGATGTCTGCAAATACAGTGGGGTTGCATTGCAGGAAAGGACTATTAAACTTAAGAAATCTGAATATTTTATAAGATGCTTAACTAAACTTTATGCCAGAAGGAGGCACTGTCTTATTTTACTGAACTGTAAACAAATTTGACCTTTGCTCTGAAAGGGCATTCTATATCTGTCAAGGCTGTTCATTCTACAAACATCCCTGAAAATGGAACAAAACAAAAGCAATCATTGCTTTTACTTACAAGAAATGAAAGCAACTAATGAAAATTTGTTTCTCAACAATTTTAAGACCCTCTATAACCTTGTTTTCTCTGATTATGCAATTTTATCTATTTTTAATTCTCCATTTTAGCACAATTTCCCTTTCTAGAAAGCACTTTGCTCTTTCTCTGTTTATCTAAAAACTACCAAAATAAGTACATCCAAACAAAATCTTCCTTTTCATATCAGGAGTTATGCAGAATACAAGAATTTTTATTGTTATTTTATGAGTGCTAAGAAGAAATATGAAACATCCAGGTCAGAGACAAAGAACTTTATTACTCACAGTAAACATTGAATCAGCAGCCAGAGCTTCATGTTTGTTTTATTGGTTTCTGTGCTTGCCATATTCCATGGAGATAGGCTTGATAAGAAATATGGAAAACTCAGTAAGATTTGAATTTTACTTAAACAAAAATTTTATTATACATATATACCATGTACTATTTGAGACACACATGAAAAATAATACCTATTTATCTGAAATTCAAATTTAACTAGCTAGGCATGGTGACATGCACCTATAATCCCAGCTACTCAGGATTTGAGGCTGAAAGATTGTTTGAGGCCAGAAGTTCAAGACCAGCCTGGACAACATAGTGAGACACCCATTTCTAAAAAACAAAACAAAAAAAATTGACTGGAAATCTTACATTTTATCTGGCAGCCATACATGGGGCCTATGGAGGACCTGTGATAGACCACTAAACATGCAGTGGACTATGTTATAGGAGACAGACACTGAACACTGCTTTTATAAGAATTGGAAGCACAGTTGCTCTTTGCTGAGAGATGTCATCTCACCCCTTAGCGTTGCTCACTGCAAACAAAACTCTGGAAGATGAACAGGTAAGGAATGGTGAGGGCCTTGCATTTGTTGCATACCCAGCAAGAATGTGTATGAATCCTTATGTCCCACAGTGATTGTCATTTATGTTTTTAGCAATGGTAGTAAACAAAAAATTACATCACGTTGTCTTTTATAATAAATAACATCTTTCTCTTTTCTCTATTCCTAATTACCTAATATTGTCGAGTGTTTTGCTTTCACATGTATTGGCATGTGCAAATCAGTAGACCCGCTCACATTTTGGATTGGATAATTTATGAAGTTTAGCGGGTTCCCATAATGTTAAAGCTTCTAGATAGAACTTCAAAGTAGTGTTCAAGTTCTATATTGTGTATTTTCTCTTAAACAAAATAAGGGGGTTTTCATTTGAATTTTAAGGTAATCAGATGATGCAGGCATTAAACACACACACACACACACACACACACACACACACACACACACACACAGAGACATGTGCACATACATTCACATGCACTCTTTTTTTCCCTTATCCCATCCATTGACCACTATTTGAATAGAGTTATGCTAACCTTTATGCAAAAGTAACTTTTTAGATAGTCTTCAACACTTTCTCTTTTATCCTTAATGAAAGGTATGTGTGCATTTTTAGGGCAGGTGGAGAAGGAGCATCTGTGATCAGGAAAGGAAATAAGACAAGAGAAGAAATGACTTCCTAGTTAGGTCCTATGCCAAGTTATGTCACTTTTGAACTGATGATTGTAAATAACTTAGTAATGAATCATTGTGCTATGTTCTATGTCTCTCATATGTATGAAGATAGAAATTTATGCCCCATTTATAACTAACACCACTCTGGTGATGAATGTCAAGTAACAACTCATAACAATAAAAGGCTTACTAGTAATGGGTGCAATTACTACTAGTCCACTTTCCTAACAACAAACGAGAATATAAAATACACAGTAAAACAACCTCTATAGCAGCAGTCCTCAAATTGATTCTATCAAGAAAGCTGCTTGTAGTGAATGAAAGCCACTTGATTAATGAGAAAACAGCATTATACTGAAAAACACAGTGCATCATTTATTTATACCCATGTCACCCCTTCAGATGGCATTAACATTTTATGGATGAACTATTTTTTGAATGAACTAGGACCATGGAAGAACTTGTTTATTCAATGTTTCTCATTTCCTGAAATAGTTAACATTCTTAATGAATTAAAAGCACCATGTTCCCGTATCTATTATCTGCTGCCATGCATTGACCCACCCAAATGTTTTGTGGCTTAACACAGTTTTCTTTAAATCTCTTATGGTTCTGTGTTCAGTTGGGCAGTTCTTAATTGTAGTCTTCCACTGAGTTTCAGTGAGATGTGAGTTGCAGCTGCTATAATCTTAAGGCTTGATGGGGTTTGGTACCCAGGAAGGATTACTCTCATGGCTGAAAGTTGATGCTGGCTTCTCACAGCATGGCAACTGGGTTCCCAGAGGGAACTTCCTAAAAAGACGCATTCTAAGAGATCCAGACAGAAGCTATAGGCTTTTTACAATCTAGCTTTGGAAGTTCAAAAATATCCCTTTCGACACATTGTACCAATAAGGGAAGTCATGAAAACCAACTTAGATTCAAGGACAGAGTAATTAAATACCAACTCTTCATGGAAAAATGGCAAGGTCACATTGGAGAAAGGCATGTTGGATGACCTTTGGAAAATATATTCTGCTATAGTTCCTTAGGGTTACTTGTTTTGGCTTGATAAGCAAGTCTAGGTTTTTATAGTAAAGATTACTTGCTACCAATCTGATTAGACAAAAGTGAATAGTAATGGAGACCCATCTACCTCAATTCTTGTAAACTATGATGTATTAACATCGTAATCTAGTATAGGTTTCCCCAATTTCTGGCATACATATCTCCCTCTATTATTCTGGCACTCTTTTTTAACTCTACCCAAACTACACCCACTGCTGTTATTTAGCACACACTTCTTTCCTGGACTGATTTCTTTTCACGTGAAGGAAATTCTATGGCTCAGAGAATGGAATGGAACAGGCTGTGTATCCTGTCATTAACATATCCTTACCTTGTATGGATCTTCAGTTAGTGAGAGAAAAAGAGAGTGAGTATAAAAGATATTTTGGTGGGGGGAATAAACTCTGCTTTACCCTTAAATAATCTCCATCGACCCTACTAAAGCTTCTAAAGTATGTAATTTATGTTTTGCTTTTTTTAAGTGACTTGCAGCCGGGTGTGGTAGCTCAAGCCTGTAATCACAGCACTTTGGGAAGCCGAGGCGAGAGGATTGCTTGAGTCCAGGGGTTTGGGACCAGCCTGGGTAACTTGGCAAGACCTCGTGTCCACTACAATAAATAAAAAAAATTAGCCAGGCGTGGTGGCACATGCCTGTAGTTCCAGCTATTTGGAAGTCTGAGGCAGAAGGATTGCCTGACAGAACTCAAACATACATAAATAAATAAATAAATAAAGTGGCTTGCAATGCAAGTGGATTTTCCAGAAAAGTTCCTGTGCACTTGCTGCCAGATACTAGTCTTTTAAATGTATTATGAATAGTTCACTGGTTCTAATTCCTAACAAGAAATTAATTATTTTCAGTCTGATATCTAGTATTTTTTTGTATGAGATCATAAATCAAAAAAATTGAATCACATTAATAAATCAGTTAAATATGTACTTAATTTTGCTTATACCTGTCATGGGGATGATGATACTTCTTCCTGCATATTATTTATTCATGTATGCACCTACGTAACACCAGGTATTGGAAATAAAACTTTAAACAAAACCAAAATCCTTGCCTTCATGAAACTTACAGTTTAAGCTTATATATATTTATGTTTAATATATAGTGTATATATATTGCCTAAGTAATTATCCTTCATTTTTGCTATAGCAGGAACAAATATTAAATAACTGGATTAGTGAGATTTATAAATCAATAAAGGGAGTGCAAAAAACTATATTATTATTATTAATATTATTATCAATATTATTATTTTGAGTCGGAGTTTCACTCCATCGTCCAGGCTGGAGTGCAGTGGCATGCTCATGGCCACGCCAGCGTCAACTTACTGGGCTCTGGTATTCTTCCGCCTCAGCCTTCCATTCCAAGTAGTGAGAACTACAGGCATGCGCTACCACGCCCAGCTAATTTTTTGATTTATTGTGGAGATGAGGTCTCACCATGTTGCCCAGGCTGGTCTCGAACCCATGGGTTCCACATTTTTAAAAAGGAAAAAACAGTATGAAAATTGTAATATTCAGTGTATACCAATAACAAAAGATGAATATAAGTCACATTTGACTTCTGCAATTACAAGAGGAGCTCAAAGTGGTTACCATCAGCATCCAGACACTTCTGGTTACAGTGAACTACTACTCCTTGAGCAATATTGACCAGTGTCCACTTGTATCGCTGTGCATGCCGTTTCAATGTATTCCCAAAGTACTGCCAGTGTAGCTGGTTTTCTACAGTACACCACATCCTTTAAGGTCACCTATAGGTAAAAGTCAAGTGTTTAGTCAAATACCACTTGAACAAGGTCTTGCACTCCTTGAACAGCAACCATGCTTCTGCCATTTTCTTTGTTCTGCCTGTTGCATGATGATGTTAGCATTCATTTGATTAATGGCATCTTTTGAACGAACGTCATATTACACATTGCTACTGTAATTCAATTCAACTTCGAAAAGTAATACATAGGTAACATCTCTAAAAATGTGTATACAGTTTTTTGGCAACCCCAGTATATTAAAACAATATATGATAGCATTAAAACCTGATGTGAAACCTGAGAAAATGTAGTAGGATGTATTAATTGTATTTATAATATTTTACATTTCATGAATTTAAAATAATATTCCCTTTTCCTACAAACAAAATCATTCTTATCTCTTTTTTTATAATCTAGTGAGAGTCTTCAAAAGGCACATATGAATTATCATACACTGGTCAAATTTTGCTATGAATAATTCTTTAAAAAGTAATATCTCAGTCGGGCTCGGTGGCTCAGCCTGTAATCCCGCGCCTTTGGGAGGCTGAGGTGAGTGGATTGCCTGAACCCATGGGTTCGAGACCCGCCTGGGCAGTGAGACCTCATCTTTACAATAAATCAAAAAATCAGCCGGGCGTGGTAGCACATGCCTGTAATTCCGGCGACTCAGAAGGCTGAGGCAGAAGGATCGCCGGAGCCCAGCAGGCGAGGCTGTGGTGGCCGGGAGCGGCCACTGCACTCCAATCTGGGCGACAGAGTGAGACTCCAACTCAAAAAAAAAAAAAAAAAGTAGTATCTCTTATTGTATAAATTTAAAGTCATTTTGGGGGCCAGGAAATTTAGATGTGACACATCGTTGAGCCTAAGTTAGTAAATGGTATTCCCAAACCATACTGATGTCACCACTGGTGATGTTTTTGACAAACAACAAATTAAATAATCAGTTCTCATGCAGTTCTGAGTTCAGCAATGAATGGAGAAGCAACAAATCAATAATGACAAATAGAAAAAGATACAGGCAATAATAAAGTAAAAATACTCTCCAAGAGAATGTTACAAATAATAGAAAGCCTTCTATTTCTAAACAAGTGAAAAATCATGATACTTTTCAGATTTTGTTCTTAATAGTTATTCTTCTAATGCTACTTTGTCTGTGAAACTAGGACTATAAAAATGGAAACCTTAGTAAGAAGAGAAAATGAAAAGTTAGGCAATTATTGATCCCATTTCTCTTCTTGATGATTAAGGCTACATCCCTTAATACTTTTCTTCATGATCTCACTTAAAACATGTTAGAAATAATATGGAATATTTCCAAAAACAAAACATTGGGTATTTTAATCATAATGACTTTTTAAGGGAACTTCATATTTCTGTATGATTTTTCAAATATTCTCACTTTTATATCATCTTCCATTAAAACCGCACATAAAATGGATTGATTTTGTCTTAATGTTGAAGGATGTGTGTAACTCTTTGGAGGGCCTGCTCAAAGGTGCAAAGCATGTAATTGCAAAACTAACTATTATTCTGACATTTCCTTAATATCTGGCCACAAGCAATTAAGATGCCAATAAAAACAATATGTACTTAATTTCTGCTTATGCCTGTAATGGGATGATGATACTTCTTCCTACATATTGTTTATTCATTTATGCACCATATTTTATCTACCACATTGTGTATCATGGTAATATTGGTTTTTTTTAAATACTATGATTAAACCAGACACAATGGCATGCATCTGTAGTCCCAGACCCAGCTACTAAGGAAGCTGAGGTGGGAGGATCGTAAGGCAAGAGTTCAAGTCCAGCCTGAGTAACATAGCAAGACCCTATCTAAAAATAAATAAATAAATAAACAAACAATACATAAATTAATAAAATTATTGAAACAGAGAAAAAGAAAGAATAGTAAATGAGACAATTTTATTATATCAAAAGAATTGCCAGTAATATTTTTAAATCAAGGTTTAACCCTTTATGTATGAATTATCTTCAAAAAGTTCATGGGAAATATGTATTTTGAAAAAACTATGCATGGATTTGAAAAATTATTTGCACCAAAATAAACTCATACTAACTTGTTATAACATGCCTAAGTAGGATATAATTTGAGACACCAAAAATAATATGACAACAGTTTGAAAAGAGACCCTTTCAGAGCAACATGAATTCTGCTAAAATTGTAGTGAGAACAAACATCATATTATAGAGAAGCTTGAGTGGAAGAATGATGAAATCGTTGATGCTTTACAAAAAGTTTATCAGCACAATTCTCCAAATAAATCAGCAGTTTACAAATTGATACCAATTTTAAGAAGGGCCTAGATGATGTTGAAGATAAATCCCATAGCAGTAGGTCATTCACCTCAATTTGCAAAGAAAAAAATTATCTTGTTTGTACCCTAATTGAAGGGGACTGATGATTAATAGCAGAAACAATAGCCAATATCATAGACATCTCAATTGGTTTAGCTTACACAATTCTGACAGAACAATTAAAGTTGAGCAATAGCTTTTAACCTTTGCACCCACATCAGCTGAAGACAAAAGCAGAGCTTTCAGTCAAAATTTTAAACAAGTAGGATCAAAATACTGAAACATTTATTTGAAGAATTGTAACAGGAGATGAAACATAGCTTTACCAGTACAATGCTGAAGCCATAGCACAATCCAAGCAATGGCTATGAAGAAATGAATGTGGTCCAGTCAAGGCAAAAGCAGACCAGTTAAGAGCAAAGGTCACAACACCAGATTTTTGGGATGTTGAAAGCATTTTGCTTGTTGACATTCTGGAGGTTCAAGGAATGATAACATCTGCTTATTATGAGAGTGTTTTGGGAAAGTTAGCCAAAGTTTTAGCAGAAAAACTCCCAGGAAAGCATCAACAGAGAGTCCTTCTTCCTCACGACAATCTTCCTGCTCATTCTTCTCATCAAAGGCAATTTTGTGAGTTTCAGTGGAAAATCATTAGGCATCCTCCTTGCAGTCCTGGTTTGGCTGCTTTGACTTCTTTTTGTTTCCTAATCGTAATTATCTATCTATCTATCTATCTATCTATCTATCTATCTATCTATCTATCTATCAAAAGGCACTATTTTTCTTCAGTTAATAATGATATAGGAAGACTGCACTGAGGTGTACAAGTTCTCAGGACCTTCAGTTCTTTAGGGATGCACTAAATAGCTGATATCATCACTTACAAAATATCTTGAACTTAATGAAGCTTATGTTGTGAAATAAAGTTTTAATATTGATCTTTTGATTCCATTTTTCATAAACTTTTGAAATCTCTTGTATATAAATATATAGACATAATAGACATTTATTTGAAGCTAATTATCATAATGTTGCATTTTATTTCATCAGTAATCACCGGTAACCGAACTTTATTATCTGTATCTGTAAATGAAGCTAGACCAGGACACAGATCTTGATTTCCAAATACAATTTTTCAATAAAATAAACCAGAGATTCTTGGGAAAAGTATTAGTTCTAAGACTGGGGCAAGGAGAATATAACGTGAGTCTATAGCATTGTATAGTGTCACTGGTGGGGGAAAAAACCCCACAAGGATAAGAGCATCTCAGTGGCCAAAGCTGGAGAAATTTGAGCAATGAAATAATAATATAGATGATTTTGGGGGGGATTATATTGGATTATCCATTGTATAAAATATATATACAAAAGTCCAGACTGACAAAAAGACTAAATAGATAAGAAAGAAGAGATAAATCATCCTTAGAAAAAAAAATTAAATATTCTATATAGATACTCCTCCTTCTGAGAGGTAGAACATAATCCACGACCCCCAAACCCTAACACACACATGCACACACACATACATGCATGCTTGAGTGTTGGCTAGACTTAGTTACTCATTTTCAAAGAATAAAGATTCATGTAATTTATTATAGAGTGTGATGAGAAGGGCATTCGCCTTTTTTTCTTTTTCCCTAAAATCTATAATTTCAATTTAAGCATGACAATAATATTAAACAAATACACACTGAAGGACATTCTACAAAATGCCTGACCAGTACTCTTCAAAACTGTCAAGATCATGAAAAACAAGGAAAGACTGAAAAACTGTGATAGACCAGAGGAAATGAAAGAAACTAAATGCAATGTTATATTATAGAGTAGATCCTTGAATAGAAAAAGGAAATTAGGGGAAAAACTGGTCAAAAAGAAAGAAAGAAAGAAAGAGAGAGAGAGAGAGAGAGAAAGAAAGGTAGTTCTGAAGTTTAGTGAAGAATGATGTAACAATATTAATTTTTTGACTTTGGTAAATGGTTATATAAGATGTCAGCATTAGGAGAAAATATACGCAGTACTATCTTTGCAGTTTTTATGTGGAATCTAAAATTATTCTAAATCAAACATTCTAAAAATAGGCTTGATAAAAATTATTCATTATTGATTATATAAAACATAACATTTTAAAACATCATTATTTAAAGAATTGAAATAACTCATTATGCTAAGTGTGACAAAACAATTTATTATTATTACTTTGAAGTATTCCTCCCCATTATTTTTTGTTTTCTTATCCATTTGAGTCTATTGCATCTACACTGTCTATACTTGACTAGTCATGATTGAGATGGATGGTGTGGCAGGTTTTGTCTGTGTGTTAACTAAAACCTTTTTGACCCATCTTCTTGAAACACCCCTGTAACCTCCCTTGAAGTTAGTTGAGGCCATATAACTGACTTCTTACCAATGCAGTGTGGTCAGAGGTAATGAAATACCATGTTCATGCCAACATTTCATCCAAAAACCCTCAAAACCTTTCGTGTGTTCATCTTTCTTTTTTTATCTACTGGCTGAGGAGAGAGGTCACCAAAGATTTAGAATTGTTTACTTCTTCAGTACAGCTTATTTGCAAGAGAGTTATAGGGCCAATGGCCTGAGTAGTTACAAAATAATTTTAAAAGATTGCTGAATTATTTTCTAGAATAGTTATGCCAATTACTCTCTGGCCAACAGTAAATGAATTGTTCTGTTTTACAAAACCCATAATGTTGAAAATTCTGCTTTCCTTCATGTATATAGGTGTGGCTTTTTTGGATCATTTTGATAGGCAAAGAAAAAGTTTTGTTATAATCTATAGTATTTATAATGACATTGATATTCTTAAATATTTATTAACCAATTTTATTTTTTGTATATGTGAAATGTCTAGTCATGTATTAGTGCCATTTTTTCAATGAGCATTTCATATTCTTTTTTTGATTTTAAAGACCTTCAGGTATATCAAGCATGTTAGTCTTATGTTTTGCAAATATTTTATCATAACTTATTTGAATTTTATATTGGTTTGTAGTATATGATTTACATAATTTTAGATTCAGTCCTACCCTCTGTGAGTGCTCCTCTACTTTTGTTCTTACAAGGATCTTTATCAACCTGAAATTAAATACATATTTATTTGTATTTTTCTCCATTTCTAATTTTCATTTTTTATATTTAACTATGATCATATGAAATTTATCTTATTTTATACTGTGAGGTAAAGATTTAACTTTCTTTTTGGTAATAAATAATTAATACCCTCTAACTAATTATTGACATATTTTCCCCACTGATTTGTGTCACCTTTGTTGTAAACTATGTTAGATGTATTTATTTTATTTTTTTGAAATGCACAGTTATTACATTATTACTTTTTGTTACCTATTTTCTGCAAATTTGAGTTTATTCTTGAAAACTGAGTATAGACTCAGCTTCAAATTGAGTCTATACAGAAATAAATGTTGTATATTTACCTTTGTCATATGTATTTTACTATCTATTCAACTAAACGCATGGTTTGGTCTATAATTATGTAAGATATTTTAAAATATTATGCTAAGACTTTAATATTGGAATAAATCAAACTTGCTTGCAGCATAGTTTTTTATTATAAAAGCTAGATATTGTTTACTAGCATTTTTATTTCTTAATAACTTAATGCCATGTTCATAAATGAGTTTCATCTGTTTTGTGTAAGTTATATCATGATTATACAAGTGAAGAAATTTCAGGTTTTGGATTTTTTATGTGCTCTCAATCTGTGGTTTCTCTACATATTTGATTGTAATTTTCATGGGGACAAGGACCATGGTTTTCTTGCCCTCACTTTATTCTTAGTGCCTAGCACTAATAGGTAATGCTGAATAAGCGAGCTTACTAAGTTTGTACTTCATCTGTTATTTGAAAGTTTAAAAACACTAATGGTAAAAAATTATTTGGAGTTAAGAGCCTTGTGAAGACTGACATACTATGGACACTTAAAAAAAAATTCATCATAAATGTTTTTATTTTATTTGACAATTTAATTTTCTCCCACAAAATATTCTGTTTAATTCTCATTTTAAAAGGTATTATTAGTATATGTTTTTAAATAATATTATTTTATATGTGTAGAAATAGCTCACCTGATTTCTAAAATTTACCTTTATGTATTGTAGTTTCTGTTGTTGAAGTAGAATATTTTTATTACTAAAACCCAGCTGCACTATTTCTCTTCATTTGCAGCATAATTGGCATGTTATTGATTTTGTTCTCACTATTTAATAAAAAGAGTCATATTTGCTAATCATCAAATGTATTGATCTTACTTGCTTACCTCACTAATACCTGTTTGTTATTACAATCTTCCTGTCTAATCTAAAACAAAAAGACTCAGCTATTTTGTCAGTACTGTAGTGAGTCGTGCTGTATTGGGGCTGGATCTTTTTTGCTGCCTGGTCAGCTATGTGATTGTGTAGATAGGAATTAATTGTGGATAATTTGAAGTAATCATGACAACTATAGCCCACAACTATAGCTTGCACTCTTTCCATGACTATTCTTGCCTTCATTTCTTGCCCTGCTACTGGCTTCTTTCTGGTAATTTGTTATTTTCAGTCCAAGTCTGTTTTGGACTCTGTTGATTATTGGATGTGTAGTCCCAATTGTTGTAATGGAGGGCAACAGAGGAGGATGACTTTGTGTTGCTTAGAATACTGTTTCTACTCATTATAACAATGATTTGTTGCATTACTCAGTGATAGTACCATGTCTCTAAGGTAAGAATATATATTAAGATTTGATGGACGTAATTTATTACCTTCTTCCTAAACGACTCCACTTAATGGATTCATATAACCTTTAGTTATTAGAGATTTTCTCTGAAGTCAGACAGATGCCTGACCATTCATACTAATTTTTATTGCTTTGGTGGCTTTGTGTTTTCTCTTAAATTTTAATATCTTTCCATGGGAAAGTTGGGGAAGCAAAATTAGGGCTTTCTTGTTAAGCAACATTTAAACCTGAACCTCCTCGGGAAAATTATTGTTTTTCCAATGGAAGTATTTTAAGAAGCCTTATTGTATATGTATACACATGCATAATATAAAAAATACATATAGGTTCTGCATATACATTTTTGCTCATTTTTTGGTGCTGATAAATCAAGATGAGATGGGATAATTTATTTATGATCTTTAATATGTATTAACCTACTTAAGGACAGACATTTGGGTATGAAATAAATTCAACATGTACATATGATTAATTCAAATATAAATTCTAAAATGATATCTGTATTATACTGTGAATCCTTTCAATTTTTAGAGATCTCTTGATTTAAGCGAGGCATTTAATTTTAATTCAGAAATATATTGAAATTATAAATAATTCTATTAAATGCACTTTATATAAGCCACTACAATCATTTCCCTAGACAGATTCTATAGAGAAAAAAACCATAGAAGCTGGATACAATAATGTCTTTTTTTATATGCAAACTGTGGTACTTTTGAACCTATAGTTATTCACTGATTCACTTGTGGTATTATGATGATACTAAACCTAATGGACATTTGCTGTTTGTCTTTTGCCTCTTCTCATTTCTTATGACAACAGAGCCTCTTCTGCTGAATAAATGGCAAATTGATCTAAGCTTGGTCAGAGTACTACAATCCCCTGGCCAAAGTGATTGACTTGGGGATGACCAAATGATGCAGGAAGGATCTATCAGACACCACAGTGGTAATTTTCTAAGATAATAAGTAATACTACCTATCTTCACTAGGGTAGTGGGTAAACTAAGAATAAACATGTAGCTAGTATTCTAAGTAAGCACAATGTATAGATTTGGTCTTTTACCATCCCTTTAAACTTGAGTCAGGGGCAATAGTCCCTTGCCTCTGGATTAAAAACTAAAATAGGCCTATGACTTTTTTTAATGTGTTAAAACTTTGTCTTAAAATTTTATTAAAATATATTTATAAACATAAAATTTAGGATGAAAAATGCTCATTTTAAATTTATATTTTAAAAATATTTCATATTTGAAAACATAATTTTAAGAATAATTTCATATTTGCAAACATAAACAGATGGTAAAAAAAATCCATACCATTAATAATGTCAAGGATGCTGTCCTGTGTTCATGGAACAAAAGTCTTGCTCATTATCAAATCATTCACTTAAACTCAATATAAATAATTATAATATATTACAAATTATACAAATTTAAACTGTACATTGCAGATTAAAAAATATTTTTCTCAAAAATTGTTATGCTAGAAATAAAAACAGGCTGTGGATGAATCAAACTTGTATCATTTATTTAGTTTCCTTGTTTAAGCACATTTATAAGGGAAATTTCCACAGTGTCTGTGGACTTGATCTATGTATTTTGGGGTTTGGTTTTTTTTGTCTTTTGGCAATAAAATATTTTTATTCTTTCTTCATTTTTGGTCCAATGTAGCTTACAGATAGTACCACTTATGGAATTTGCAGAAAATGTCCAGTCCTAGAAGAACAGACCTCCTACGTTCTCATTGGTTATATTCATATTCAGTGAGTATCAGTTAAGGACTAAAATAAACAATATTTACCTAAAAATAAGAATGTTTAAGAGTCTTGACTTAGAAAATAGTGTCCATCTTGAAAGCATTATTACTCTTAAAAACACGTTATGATGTAGTTAAATCCTATGCAATAAAATCACATCCGAATATTAAAATGTCTTATGTGATGGGGAGAGAAAACATTTAAAAATAGATATCATCAATATCCTGTATTCTGGAAGGTCCTAAACCATTTCAAATCATCCTGAAGAAGATACATAGAACTCAGTTACTCTTAAAAGTAATTTGTCTTTCAGTTCTTATCTAAGAATGAACATTAGGTCTCAAAATTCCAGCCGGGCTCGATGGCTCAGCCTGTAATCCCGCCCCTTTGGGAGGCTGCGGTGAGTGAATTGCCTGAGCCTGCGGGTTCGAGTCCCGCCTGGGCAGCGAGACCTCATCTCTACAATAAATAAAAAAATCAGCCGGGCGTGGTGACACATGCCTGTAATTCTGGCTACTCGGAAGGCTGAGGCAGAAGGATCCCCGGAGCCCAGCAGGTCGAGGCTGCGGTGGCCGGGAGCGGCCACTGCGCTCCAGTCTGGGCGACAGAGTGAGACTCCAACTCAAAAAAATAAATAAATAAAAATAAAAATAAAAAATAAAAATTCCATAGCAGGAGACTTTATGACACTTATAATCTCACAGCCATGGAATTGCCATGGCTTTGAACTAGTTTTTCAAATGATTCTTTATGGTACGTTTTGAGATGAAACTGAGGAACTTGTGTACAGGTAGTTTTCTTTTTTCCTTACTTTTTAGATACATTATTTAGTTTTCTTTTTTTGCTCATATTGCAAATTATATTAAAATCCCTAATTTGCCCATGACAAATATCTAGATTAGATAATAGGTACTGAAGCCCTCTAAGTTTATAAATACAGTATCTAACTACAGTATAGACATAGTGCTTTTATTACATTTACATATTGTGATTAATTTTCATATTATCAATAATTTACTGGTAAAAATAATACCAATATGCAGAACTTTCAAATTATAGTTCATTTCCAAAATATTGTTAAAATGATATTAATAAGTCGCAACATATTTTATTCATTATAAAAGGTTCAGTTAGAATCATGAATTTGATTTTAATCCCAGATTCATCAGTTAATATTTTTACAGTTTTTGACAACTAACTTAAGATCTTTGGGTTTCTGATATGTACTTCTTAAATGTGCAGAGATATTTAAATTGAGTGAGATGGTATGTGTCAAATTCATGAAAGTATATTTTAAGTTCTAATCTAAATGCTTTCAGCTCTAACAGATATATTGTGTATTAAAGTATTTTATGTCGATTTTTCACTGGGTTGGAAATTTTCCTATGCTTTTGGAAAATCTTTACTTTAGGAAAGAGTATTTAACATAGAATCTCATATCTCTGTGCCTCTGTTCATAGTGAAAGATAAAAAGATAATGAAATACAGTGTGGAACTGGGTGATTTATCTCTGTTAAATAAGAAGGGGAGCAAATGGGTATAACTGTCAAACTAAGTAAATGGCAAATGCATACATCATAAAGATGAGAATGGGCTATTTTCAGTTACTGTAAACAGTGTACAGGTTAGTAAAGTGCCATAGGTTAACAGGAACATCTTTTTTTTTATTTTTTGGAGAGTAGTGATATAGTCTCAATTTCTACTTTATTTGTCTTTTCTTAAGAAGATGAGGAAAAGAGAGAATCAATCAATCAGAAGCAGTCTTGGCTTAGCAGCCAGCCCTGGCCATTAAAAAATATTTCATTTTTCAAGTATTAACAGATTTGGCTCCCTTCACATGCTAACATCTTACTTCTTTGAAAGGTCTTAGGGAGAAAAAACAAAAAACAAAAACAAAAAAAACCCAAGTCCACTAAATATGAGCTCTACCTTTAGAGAGAACCAGTAAAGATTGGGCTCTTTTCTTGTGGATAGCAGAAGGGTAGGGGAGAACTCTAAGAGGATTCAGTTCATTCAGATGATATTTTAGCTCTCACTTAAGTGTTTGTTCAAGGGGCATCATGTCATTCAATACATTCATTCTAAGAGACAGTGTTCAGCCTGTGCTTTGAAAACTAGAAGTCTACATTCTTGGTACCACCACAACCTTTTTTCTTCTTTCTCTTTCAAGGAGTACTGTTTGGATGTCTGTTTAGACATACATTCCTTTTTAAGTGCCAATTGTTAAGAATCCCCCAATTTGGTCTAATGTGTATATGCTATAGAAGATTTTTGATATGTCCTTTTTTTCTGGCCAAATTTCTCCCATAAGCTCAGAGGTCTTGGAAGATTTGAGGCTCTCCTTTCAGAATATGGATCACTATATTACCATTTAGAATACAGGACTAGGGCTAGGCTCGATGGCTCAGCCTGTAATCCTGCGCCTTTGGGAGGCTGAGGTGAGTGGATTGTCTGAGCCAGCGGGTTCGAGACCCGCCTGGGCAGCGAGACCTCATCTCTACAATAAATCAAAAAATCAGCAGGGTGTGGTAGTGCGCACCTGTAGTTCCAGCTACTTGGAAGGCTGAGGCGGAAGGATCGCCGGAGCCTAGCAGGTCGAGGCTGCGGTGGCCGGGAGCGGCCACTGCACTCCAGTCTGGGCGACAGAGTGAGACTCCAACTCAAAAAAAAAAATAAAAGAATACAGGACTACCGTAGTGTAAAATTGAATCCAAAGATCAATACGAAAGCATCCTCAGATTCCCAGCTTCAGGATGGAGTCTTTTCTACTATGAAAAATTTTTCTCATGTTATGTTTTCAGAAATGGATATTATCTTTTAAGATTGATTTCTTTTATTTTTAATTGTAAAATATACATAACAAAATTTATTCTCTTAGCTATCTGTAAGTGTTTCGGTAGTGTTAAAAACATTCACATTGTTGTACAATCAATCTCTTAAACTTTTTTCATTGTGCAAAGCTAAAACTCTATCCATTATACAACTCACCATTTCTCCCTTCCACCAGCCCATGGCAACTACCATTCTACTTTCTGTCTCTATGAATTTTACTACTCTAAGTACTTCAGACAAGTGAAATTTTATGGTATTTTTCTTTTTGTAACTGACTTATTTCACTTAACATGATACTTTCAAGATTCCTTCATGATGTAGCATATTTTCTTCCTCAATAATATTGCATCATATGTATATAAAACAGTTATTTAGCCATTCATCTGTTCATGAGCATTTGGACTACTTCCATGTTTTAGCTGTGGTGAGTAATGCTGTGGGTGTATAACTGTCTTTTCAAGACTGTTTTCAATTTTTTTGGATATATATCCAGAAATAGAATTGCTAGATCATATGAGAATTTGATTTCTAATTTTTTGAGGAGCAGATATAACGTTTTCCATAGTGGCTAAACCATTCTACATTCCCAATAACAGAGTACAAGTGTTCCAATTTTCCCAATACCTATTCCTTTTTTTGTTTTTAATAGCAGCCATCCTCTTGAGTGTGAGGTGGTAGTTCATTGTGTTTTGGATATGCATTCCTCTGATGATTAGGGATGCTGAGCATCTTTTCATGTGCTTATTGGTCCTTTAAATATCTTATTTGGAGAAAAATTTGAGTTCTATGCCCATTTTTTAATTGGGTTGTTTATTTTCTGTTGTTGTTGTTGAGTTCTTTATATATTCTGGATATTAGCCCCATATAAAATATGTGATTTGTAAATATTTTCTCCCATTGCATAGGCTGCCTTTTCACTCTGTTGATTGTGTTCTTTGATGCATGCTTTAAGATTAGTTTAATATAAGCTCCTCAAATTGAAAAATAAGTCAGTCAGAAATATAACAAAATTATAATATCCAGTTATGTCAGAGTGATATTATGTATTGTTATCTTGTTTTTTCTTTTCCTATGATTTGTGATTTCTAAAATATCAAAACCACTTATACTTTTTTACTTAATAATATTGTAAAAACTTCTCTATGACATTATATACTTTTTGAAAAAAGCATATTATTTACATATTTGAATTCATAGAATAGATATTCCAAACTTATGAAATTATTTTCTCACAACAGAAGGTTATGGGATATATCTAGATAGTAAAATGGTTACTATAGTAAAACAAATTGACGTATCTGTTATCTCAGTTATATTTTCATGGCAAAAGCAGCCAAAATCTACTTATTTAACAAAGTTATTAATATAATATAACTTTATTAAAAGTTCTTTTGTAGATTAGAACTCTAGACTTGTTGTTTGTATACATTTGCTTTTTTGTATATTTTGACCTACATTTTCCCATTCCTCATCCCCACCCTCCTCCTGGTAACTACTGTTTTATTATATATCTCTGATATTTAGTCACTTTCTTTTTATATTCCACATGTAAGTAATAGCATGCAATTTTTTTCCTGTGTCTAGTTTATTTCACTCAACATTATGTCCTCTAGGTCCATCTGTTTTATTTTTTTCAATACCCTCACTAACATTTGTCATCTCTTGTATTTTTGATGATAGCCATCGAAGTTGATGTGAGGTGATAGCTCATAGTGGTTTTTGAAGTTTTAGTCATTCAATTGCCTCCATATTTTTGTGATCATTATTAAACTTTCTTGTATATTCAATGTGCATGCTGAAGTTTTAGCTTAACGGGTTAGTTTCTTGAAAGTGGGACTATTAATTCAAAGTGCATGCATTTTTAAATTTCAATAGAAATGACTATATTACTCTCAAAACAAGTAGTATAAATTTATATATAATCACCGGAAATGTATGAAAGCACCTATTTCCCCATAATAATACCAGCATTAGATATTATCAATTTTTAAATTGTATAGAGTCAGGTAAAAAGGGGAAACTGCTTAGTTTAACTCAATTTTTTTCTAAAGTTTGTATCTTTTTTATATTATTTGTTTGCATTTTCTCATCTATAAAATTGCATAAATCTCTTTGTACACTTTTGTATCTTAGTTTTTGACTTATACAAATAATAAAGATCTCATCATATAGTAAAGATATAAAATTATTTTGACTCAATACTGACTGATTCTTTTTTTGGGGTGTCTGTTGTCATACAGACATATTAAAATTTTATGTATTGAACATAGATATTTATTACTTTGTAGTTCTTGACTTTTCTTTTTTAAAAAAGGCCACTTACATTCTAAGCATATAAAAATATTTTTCTAATTTTAAAAAATTACTAGACTGTTGTTATATCTTTGCTTTACAGAAAATGCATTTTTGTGTATGATCTGTATTAAGGATTTTTTCTTTAAGATATATTTTTAAGTAGTCAAGAATATTATTAAATAGCCATTTTCTACATTTTATATTAATTATTATATTTAATCTATTACTGGAATCTATTCTGTACCACTGCATTATTTTTATATCCACATGAAAGTATAGTCAAATCTACTCTACTCACTCAGATAATTTTTTTTTCTTTTTGAGTCGGAGACTCACTCTGTCGCCCAGGCTGGAGTGCAGTGGCACATTCACGGCCACCCTAGTGTTGACATGCTGGGCTCTGGCAATCCTTCCGCCTCAGCCTTCCCAGTAGCCAGAACTACAAGCCCTTGCTACTGCGTCTGGCTAATGCTTGACTTATTGTAGAGATGAGGGCTCTTCAAGTTGCCCGGGCTCGTCTTGAACCCGTGATCTTGGGTAATCCACTCACCTCAGCCTCCCAAAGTGCTGGAATTACAGGCTGAGCCACCAAGCCTGGCCCATTCAGATAATTTTGAGCAGGAATATTCTATGGAGTTTTGACCCTTCTCAAAAGAAATAGAATATATTAGAGTTTTCCCTTACTCTAAAATGTGGAAATAAGAAGGGGAGGTGGAGAAGGAGGAAAGGGGAATGAAAGGAAGGGAAGTACAGGGGAACGATAAATATTTTGTCATATTTTATAGTATATTCACTAACAAGAGGAGTGGATGCATGTCATTCAGCCTTTTATATACTTCTGTTAACATGAAGCATGCATTTTTTTTGAAACTCGAGAAAAAAACAAAACAAAACTATGATATGACTGTCTTAAAGCCCTGTTGTTCTTCCCCACATTTGCCCTCTGCTTGTCCATTTGTGTCCAATTTTATTCCCTAGTTACTTGTGTATAGTAATGCCTGAATAAAGCAAAAATACTGTCTTGCTACGCCATGTATTTGCTTCACAAGAATGTAGTGCCTATAACTAAGACTCCCATAAAGAGATTATGAATATTATGGTCACACTTTAATAACACAGCTGCTGCTATATATTTTATGTATGGAGGGTAAAAGATGGTTTTGTTATTCAAGTTTTGATATTCAGGTCTCCCAAATTTCCTTAAGTAAGGACTGTTATTGTCGGGTCTTTAGTAGTCAGAAAGTATCCCATATATTTAGCTCTTTTTAAAGGTGAAAATTACCTAGTTATAGAAAAACTTCGGTTCTGCAATGCTCAGTGTTACCTAGTAAGCTCCATTCCTAAGAATTGAATGGATGTGATTATTTTGACATCCAAACACATAAGCTTTTCTTTCAAAGTCCATACCTGTACTACATTTGCCTTTGTCTTTATTTTTAGGTTTTCTTTGGCCGTAATGCCTTTAATAAAGATATCTGTAAAGTTTTTTCCTTATTTTTTCTTTGAATTTACAGACCAAAGTTTAAATGAAAATACTCCAAAAAGTTCATGTTCTATTATTTTACTCTTATTTATTTCTTGTGTTCAGAGAATTTATGGTATTTCAGAGTTGATACTAAAATAGTTGAAGTTTTTGCTAAGCTTACTAGAAGCCTGTTGCCATTTCATCGTTGTGTTGACTCATTTAGAATACATGATAACTTTGATAGGTTATGGATATGATAGCCTACTGCAACACCTTGATTCCCTTCCATCTAATAATGCTATAATAACATATTGGTCATCATTAATGGTTAGTTAAGGTAGAATGAGTCATTCTTCTTTTTTAACATCTTTAAGGACAGGATCTTATAAGTCCTTTTCATTGGCTAGCTCTTCAGACATTTCTAACAAAGTAACTTACCAGGACAATTCATAATGTGAAGAAACATCTATTTTCTTTCAGTTGATTTGATAATTATGTCCAGATATTATTAAACAAATCACCTATGTGAACATTTTTTGACTTTTTAAATCTACTGCCAACATTTTACATTCTATTAAAGTTGAGCATAAATTTGTTACCAATATTTGATAATAGTAATAACACTGCATTGGACACCTTTGTGCATAAAGATTTTTTTATCATTAAGATTGATTTCTTTGCTTGCTTGAGTCTTAGAATTGTAATGACTGACTTAGACACACATTGCCAAGTTTACTTTCAAAAAGATGTCAGCTTATACTCCCACTCATAATTTATGCTCCCAATTTACATATACTTCACACTCATAGAATGTGAGGCACTATAGTATAAATATGTCTTCTAATGTTTAAAAAATAATGTTTTCTAATTTTATAGGTTAAAAAATTGCCAATTTACAATAATAATTTTAATGTATTCACTTAAATATTCATTTTAAAAATAGCTGTGAAGTTAAATTTTTCTCAGAATGCTTGCTAGTCTCTTGTAGGCTATTTGCACCTGTCAAATATACCTTTGGTTACTATTAGGATCTTAGTCTTTTTGTCCTCCCTGAGTCCTCATTATTTTATAAAAATTATCTGTACATTTCTGGTTGAAAACGGCAAATTGATCAGATGGATTTTACCTTTCTCCCTTTCAGAATTTTACTAAAAAAATAAAGAAATAAAAAAATGTATTACTGTAAGGACAAAATGATGGGGAATTAGAAAATTAATTGTTAGTGTAAATAATATTAGAAGAGCAAAAGATAAAACCATGCAATAATCTCATTAGATGCCAGAAAAAATAATGACAAGAAGTATTCCATACAACTTAACATTCATTGTTAGTAGAAACTCCTAGGATTTGAAGGGAAATTCATTAATATAATTAAGAGTATCTACCTTAAGCATAGGATAAACATTGTATTCAATGTTATAATTTTAGAAATGTTTCCTTTAAATTCAGGAAAAAGACAAGAATGCTATGAATTTCTTCGCCTATTTAGCAAAGCTGAACAGTAAGAAAAGTAAAAAGAAAAAAAAGTGTGGCTCGAGTTTGGTATGTAATAATGAAATGAATTTATAAAGACTGAAGTAGGAGTATAGATAGAGCTTTTAAAAACAAAAACTGTGAATGACAGATTATTAGATGCATTTTAGAATTTGAGAATTAAAATTGATAGGTATTGGATTTGGAAGATATGTGGGAAACATTAGTGATAGATACAGAGAAAATTAACAAAATGAGAAAACCTAAGTTGGCATTATATGAAGATAATGTTGACAACATAGAAAAGAAAACCTAAAGAATTATGGGAAAATAATAAAATTCATGAGATTTTGGCAGCCTCCATTCCTAAGATTACTATACAAAAAACAATTGAGTTTCTTTATTCTAGTGACAGAAAATGTAAAATTATTTAAAAGCTACTCTAAATACCAACAAAATATGAGGTACATAGAAATAAAGCTAACAAAAGAAGTATAAAGAAAAGTAAATGGAAAGACATTAAAATAGATAGAGGAATGGACCATGTTCATGAATAGGAAGATTCTCAAGTTTCAGTTCTCCCAACTTGATCTATAAATGTAATAACTAAAGCCTACTCAAGTGTTGGAAGCCGGCCAAGGAGGCCCACTGAGCATTAGAAATCAGGGGGGCTGAAGACCCTGAGACCACTAGAAGTGTGTTCGGGGAGCCATGACTTCATTACTTCTCCCTTCTGTTGGCATGACAGCCTTCTGTTGGCATGATAGCCTTCTGTTAGCTCAAGCATGAAAACTCCAGATAGGGACGAACACAAGCTAACATTAGAAATCCGTTGTTCCCATTACCCTGTCTGCGGTTTAGGCTTTTGTCTGGTACAAGCCAAGACCACATCAAAGAGCCCAGGAACTGAGAGCCCAGCATGACCTTTTGATTGAGATGCATTAAGTAGAACAGGTTTTAGATATCTTGTTTAAGTTCTATTGTTTGTGTTAGGATTAAGCAAAGGAATAGATAAACTGTTTATCAGTAGGAAAGTTATTCAGAAGTAAATTAAGTAGAATGAATTAAAATATAGATTACAATTGATAAAATGGTATAATATTAATAGAAACTGTAATAATACTTCTAAGGGACATTAGTCTAGCATAGGAACTGGATAGACAAGTTGGGTTTGTTCTCTACCTTGCTTGAAGAAATATCTGGTGGGTAGGAGACGCCCCCATGCACCTGGATTGTCTGTGTATGTGGGAGACATCTGAATCTGAATGAGCAAAATCTGTAGATAAAAACCCTCTATACTTTTCAATAAACGGCTTCTGTCACTTGAACAGTAGTCCAGTCCTATTTCTTTCTCCCGCTTCTTTCTAATTCTCTTTACATGCGTGGAATCCATCTCACCTCCAAGGACCCCAGACCCTGCGGGAGCTAGACTCCGGCACTCAAGGAACTTGACAAGACTGTTTAAAATTTATTTGAAATTTTAAGAATATATAGGAAACTCATAAGGAGAACATTGTGGGGGAATTTCTGTACCACAAAATAAGATTTTATAGTGCACTAGTAACTAAACCATTATGATAAAAATGCAGTGATAAACACACAGGCTGATGGAACAGAATATCCCCCAACAGACTGAAGTATATATGGTTACTTGATATATAAAATATATGGCCTTGCTGATCAATGAGGGAATAGATAGACTTTTGAGAGTTATTGCAAGACAAAATAATTAATTATCCCTTGGGGAAAAAAGGAAAATTGACTTTTTACAACATGACATATGCAAAAATTCAATTTTGATTAGATTACTGAATTTGAAAAGCACAATTTAAAAACTTTTAGAGGATTATATGGAAGTTATCTTTGTAGGATTTTTTTTACTTTTCAACAATTCCAAAAAAAAGTACATATTATTTAAAAAGTCTGAGATACCAAATATCTAACTAATATTTCCAGAAACAGAATGAAGCAAATGAAGGTAAGGAATTTAACATATAATTAATATGACAAAAATCTCCCTGGACTTAAAAGCATCAGTCTCTAGAGTGAAAGGGTCTACCAATGTCCTGGTACACTAAATGGAAAAGCAAACAAAAACAAATGCACCAAGAAACATAAAGGCTCATTATTTTGAAGTTCCGGGAACAACTGGAGTAACAAAACCAACAACAAAAACAAAAACACTCATACGATCAATTTTATCTTTTTCTCATCCATCCTACTTCCATCCCTAATGGAAGTAGCTGCCAAGTGTACTAAATTCTACTTTTACCACATTTCCACATCATTTCCTCTGTTTCTTCTTCTACCATGTGGTTTAGGCAGTTATTCTCACTTTGCTAGATTATTTCAATAGGCTTCAAGTCAATCTTTGCCTAACACCTCTCTGCATTCTTATTTATCTGTCCTCTGTACTTAGAAATTCAGGTTAGCTGTGCCCAAAATTACTTAATCAATTTTTATTGCTCTTTGAGCTAAGTCTAAATTCCTTATCTTAGGTTTTAAGAGTCTGTATAAAAATGCTCCAACACTATTTTTGAACTTTTGCACACTGTGCATATGCATATCTTTTGCTCTGGCTATTTTGTATTTGAGTGTGTGTGGATCTATCTTCTAGTCATTGCTTCATGGCTTTGCTCATGTTGAGTCATTCACATAGAATGTCTTCTGCATGTACCTTCTTCTGTAGGAATTCCATTCAGCTTTCAAAGTCCAATTCAAGTACTGGTTGTTTTCTGAAAACCTTTTTGAGCCCTCACCTAGATATCTACTTAATTGGAGATCCATATTTGAACACTTTCAAAACATTTGCCTTTTGTTTTCGTTTTACGTTGTAACTATTTGTGAGCTTGTCTTATAGTATTTGATTTTAGGCTATTTGAAGACAGGACTTTATTTTGGACATGTTTATATCCTGGCACCTTGCATCTTTCTGCACAAGGAAGCATTTGATGTATATTTGTTGCATTGAATTAAATTCTTAACTTTGTTTAATTAGTATGTACTTTTAATATGAAAAATTGATTGAAAACTTCAGAATAAAAGTAAACTTTATATGTGTGAATTAATTACTATGCTTAATGAATTGAGATATCAAGAATATATTGACATGGATACAGGTATAAAAAAGCGTATAATCATTTTATTATCTTACTAAATAATTAGCTGTAATGAAGAAAACTTTCTAAAGTAGCATTCTAATACTTTGGGTTTTCATTCCTTAGATTTTTGAAGTGATAAGTATATTCTCTTATACAATAAATCAAAATAAGTGTGAGTTCTCAATTCTCAGTATGGTAATTTAAATGTTTAATGAATTTTTATATTAGGGGTTAATTATAAAACGATTATTATTTTTATATTTCCAATTACTTTTTCTTCTCAACTTTTATTCAATTTACTTAATAGAAGAATACATTTTAATATATTTTCTTTCTATACAACTCACAATGAGTTTTAAACATTGTATTTAATTAAAAAATTATCTTAAGGCACTGGGGTATTTTTCTAAAATTTTCAAAGAAATAGTATGTTCAGGAAATTATTAATAACTACAAGTATATATTATCTAGTTAAGAGCATATTTTTAAGCATTCTTAAGACTTGCAACAAATTATACTCTGGAAACCTTAATATATATCCTGTGAAAAGTCATTCTGGATGAGCTACCAACATCCTGACTGATGACATTCACAGGATTAATGAGAAGCTTAGTGTATGCCTTCTGAGAAAACCATGATTTGGATATTGATACAAGAAGAGAAAACCAATTTGGTTGCAGTGAACCATAGCAGACTAGGGCACAACATGTGCTTGAAAGAAATAAAAAGTACATTGCTCAGAATTTTATCCCCTTATCTCTTATTTCACATCATTTTTCATCTTCAAGTGTGATGATCTGTGGAAGAATTGGGTTATCCAAAAAGTGTACCATCTATTTATAACTACAAAAATTCTCTAAACTGCTGAAACTTTCTTTCCTTTTTGTTTCAAAAATCAAGCAAGTCAGTTTATGAACTGACTCACATGGAGATAATATTATATAACTTGATCTTCGTTGTTATGTAAATGAACTAATGCTAGAGAAAATGGAGCTATAAATATTCATTCTTTGCTGCCAGAATATACTCTTATGTTATGCATTCAACTATTTCTTTTCCTGGTCTAATTCTAAATTTCAGGGTTTGGTAGTGGAAATTGTTCATAAAATATACATATTAAATTATTTTTAAATATTCTTATAAATGGATCTGCTCTCTCTATAGTGTTGCATTTCTTTATTGTCATACAATTTCCTTAGTTGCTTATTTATCACTTCATCAAGTTAAGCTAGTTTCTTTTCCCTTTGAACAATTTTTACCGCTGTTGTATGAACAGCTTGCAGGGTTATTCTGTATGTTCCTGATACCTACGTATACAACTAAAATGAGAATTCCAGATGCAAACCTCAATATGATTATTTGCTAAAAAGTTTCACTTTCTGTTTTTGTTATGGGTTGTCTTGTACTTATCTAAAAATAGCAATGGCTTATTTTTTCTGATGCATTTTAATGTAAATTCAGTCAGCAATTAATTTGCTTTTCAGTTCCATCCCTTCTTTATGCAAATTCTGAGAATAAAACTGCATGTTTCCTTCTCTAAATTCTTATGTTTTAGTAACTTATATAGTAGCAATTAAGTATAATCATTAGTATTGTTAATTTTTGCATAATTCCATGTTATTATATCTGCATCTCATACTGGAGTCAAATATAACCTTCTAGTTTTTTCTTTTTACCATTTGTGTGTGTCAGTGCTATAGGCATAATATTACATGGGTATTTTTCAATATAAGCATATGTATTTATAGTATTTGCAGGCTAAAGACACCTAGACACACTAAATATAATTGCCTAGAATAGGCAAACACAACTCATGGACTAAGTCTAATTTGACATATATTTTTGTAAACAAAATTTTATTGAAACAACCATTATCATTTTTATATAAAATCACATATTACTTAATGGTGGAGATACGTTCTGAGAAATGCATTGTTAGGCAATTTCACCACCATGCAAACATCATAGAGTATACGCATCAAAACTAGATGGTATAGCCTACTACACACCTAAGCTATAGGGTAGAACCTATTGCTCTAGATTGCAAACCTGTACAGCATGTTACCATACTGAATACTGTAGTAAATTGCAACACAGTGGTATTTGTGTATATAAATATTTCTAAACACAGGCAAGGTACAGTAAAGGTATAGTATATAAGATAAAAATAGTATACCTGTATAGAGCACTTACCATGAAAGGAGCTTGCTGGACCACCGCCATATGTGCCATCCATCATTGGCAGAAACGTTTTGATGTGGAGCATGACTGTATATTTTCTATGGTGCATTTGTACTACAAAGGCAGAGTTGAATAGTTGTGACCAAGGCCATCTGATCCACAGATCCTAAAATTTTTGCTATCCAGCTCTTTACAGAAAGTTATCTCACCCCTGACCTAAAAAATTGTTACATGGTTAAGTGCTGAGTAAATATTTGTTAAAGGAATGAATTATTTAAACATATAAATGAATTAATATTACAATTATGAAGTTAAAATTACTGATTCTTGGATTATTTTTATATTTTTATTTAAAATATAAAATATATGTAATTTAATACACAGAACTATAAAGATATTAAAAAAGTGTTCATAATTTCCTCCCCCATATGACTATAGATGTCTCTAAAATAAAAGCAATACACAAAGTTCATTCAAAAATTGTGTAGCTCTTCAATTATTTTGGAGTTTCATTTCAGAAAATAAAATTCATATATAATTACACACACGTACACAAACAAACACAAGAACACACCCTTCACTACATTTTATGCTTATTTTTCTTCCTGGAGATTTTTTTTCATAGTAGCACATTGATGTTTATCTTCTACTTCTTTAACTATATATTATTCCTTAAGAGTAGACACTCTGAAATCAGACTACAGGGGTTCATATCCCACTTCTACCACTTCAGAGATAAGGAACCTTGGGAAAGACTTCTCATGTATATCTTTTTCATTTTAAAAATAGAGATAATAGACTAATATTTTTTGTGTGGCCTAGGTAAAATTATACAAATTAAATGCTAAGAATAGTAGGCAGCATAGCAAATGCTAAGTGTTTGCAGTTGTTTTTGCTAGTAATTTTTCCCAGTATTTTTGTTGTTACAGTTTTGCAAAAGTTATCTTTTTAAGAATATCTTGGAAAACTTTGATAGTCATAGTTATAAGGCAAATTTCAAGTGTGAGTTTTCTGAGTTAAAAGAGATGTCCATTTCAATTTTCAAAAAAAATTCCCAAATTACTTTTCAGAAATGGTGCTCCAATTTGTATTCAACTGATGAATGGTGTGAGCTCTATCTATTACATCCTTGTCTGCAGTGGGATCACAAAAGTTTTACAATTTACCGATTAGACTGGTAAAACCGATTCTTTTTTAATTTCCTTTTTGTAATAAAGGTGGAATACCTTTTTTATGAATTCATTATTAATTTGTATATTTTGGTCTGTAAAACACCTATCCATATCCTGCATCCAGTTACCACTAAGAGAGTTTATCTCCTTCATATTAGATATATGAACTCTTTATAAATTAATTGAAATGTTTGTATGTCTGTCATGTGCAAATAAGCTCTCCTTGGATAAGGTATACTTTTTCAGTTGCATTGTGATATTTTTTCTTGTATGGGGTATTTAATTTTTTAATCAAATTTATCAAACTTTGGGGGAAGCTGATTTTGGTTTATTTCTTGCACACCTTTCTTGTATCATATTACTGTTCGCAATACCATGCATTTGATTACCTATCTTGAGAAAGCAAATCTCAGGACCATCTTCTCTTAGTATTACAACGTACCTAAAGGTAAATGGGACTTAAATTCATTTTTATTTAGGTTTAGGCATCCCTGTAAATATTCTGATGCACAACTATCAGTAATTCATTCAGCCTAAGAAGGTTCAGGGTAAGTCCTAATGTGTAATTCTTTAAGATCCTTAAGAGGTTTCATCGGCAAATGAATACCTAATACATTTCAATATCCTGTAACATGTTAGGACTAGAGATATAGGACTAGAGGTGGGGCCTGGGTTTATATAAGAAGTATGAAACAGAAACTCAAGTCATTTTAGGACTGACTACAAAGACTATTCTAGAAAATACTTCCAACTTTCTTCAGATCTCAGACTAAGGAATAGAAACGTGGGCTACTGTCTTCTATCAAAACCACAGTAAGGCTTAAAAAAAAAAAAAAAGGTCAGAGAACTTGTATACTAATTTCTATCACCCATATTCACTTTTAATGTTACCTATATTATTAACTTGGATATGAGAAAAGTTCCTAGACAATAAAATAAAATTCTTTAATTTTTTTGTGAAAATTTGAATATTTTTTCTTAGTTTTGAACTAACATAAAGAAATTTTTTGGTTTCATATAATGTGAGTTAAAATGGAACCTAAATACAAACAATGCTATTTCTTTCTTAAGAAATTACAGGTTTTTAAAATACTTTACAAAATAATTATTTGAATATTTGCAATATTTGTGGTGTTTACCTACTTAGACAAAAAAGGAAAGTGATGATAAATAAAAATTTTATTCATTTAATTTATCCATTTACTAAATATTTATTATATATGAATATGTGCTAATCATTCTGAAAAATACTATGATGATGTGAAGGTGAATAAGTAATGAAGCCAGTTCTCTAGATACTTGCATTTTACTAGGAAAGAGAAAATAAACATTATCTGTATGGTCAATTTGATAAATGCCATGCATAAGAGGAGTGCAAAGTATAAATGCTATTTATTATCAACTTTGTTTTAGTCGTCACATATGATTTGTAAAACAAATGAAGGAGAGTCTATTGTATGTATCTATTTTTCTTAGCTTTCGGTATCTTCTTCCTTGCTGATGCTCCAAGATTCTTTATTGTTTTACATTCTTTCTGTTTACAGAATTTCTTTTATCTCTAAGTTTAAGGGAAAGTTGGCTGACCAAAATTCTTTTAGTTTTTCTTCACCTGAGACTGTCTCACCTCCCCTTTCATTTCTGAAGGCGAGTCTTGCCAAGTGTAAAATTCATGTTGGCAGGGGTTTTTTTTCAGCACTTGAAAAACATTGTGTAACTTCTTTCTGGCCTTCATGGTTTTATGTGACAAATCTTCTAGCCTTCAAATTGGTGTTCTTTAGTAGATACCATGCTTGTATTTGCTTTAAAGATTTTAATTTTGTCTTTCATTTTCAAAAGTTTAATGAAGATGCACTTTGGAATAATTTCTTTGAATTTATCCTGTTTAGAGTTTACTCAGCTTTTAAAATATAAAGTTATATGCATCTTTCATCAAATTATGGAAGCTTTACAGTCATTATTTTTTTGAATATACTTTTAACCTTATTGTTTGTCTCCTCTCCATCTATAACGCAGATAATATACATGTTAGTTTTTTTTTTTGTTTGTTTGTTTGTTTTGAGTTGGAGACTCACTCTGTCGCCCCGACTGGAGTGCAGTGGACGCTCCCGGCCACCGCGGCCTCGATCTGCTGGGCTCTGGCGATCCTTCTGCCTCAGCCTTCCAAGTAGCCGGAATTACAGGCATGCACTACCATGCCCGGCTGATTTTTTTTTTTTTTTTTTTTTGATTTATTGTAAAGATGAGGTCTCGCTGCCCAGGCGGGTGTCGAACCCGCGGGCTCAGGCGATCCACTCACCTCAGCCTCCCAAAGGCGTGGGATTACAGGCTGAGCCACCGAGCCCGGCGTTAGTTATTATATAGTCCCCGAGGTCCCTTGAACTTTGTTCATTTTTTTCAGTATATTTTTCCTGTTGCTTGGATTAGATAGAGTTTATTTATCTGCCCTCAGTTTTACTGATTATACCTTCTATCATCTCATTCTACTATTGAATTCATCCAGTGAGTTTTCTGGTTTTGAAATTTGAGTTCTATAATTTCCATATCATCTTTTAAATAATTTATTTGCTGAGATTTTCTATTTTTTGTAAGAGCATTATAATCGATTGTCCAATCATTTCATGATGGACCTCTTAAAAACCTTGGTAGATAATTTAAGCATTTAACTCATCTGTTTGGCATTCATTTTTTTCTCTTTAAGGTTTTGTTTATCTTGTCTTTTGGTATGATGGGGTTTTTTTGTATGGTATTCTAGACATTTTGTCCATTATGGTTTTTTTCTATTTTGTCTGGGTTTTATTTAAATCTTTAGTTTTAGCATGTTATCACTCTGTTTAGGTTCATCGCACAGTACCTGATCCATTTTTGAAAGTTGTGGTCCTAGTGACAATAATTTTTAGAAATTTTACAGTGTTATATTGAGCTTTTTGGTTTATCTGGTTCCACTGGGATTCCTACTGGTCCCTTCTGATGCTGAATGAGGAGGCAGAAGGTATTTCCTGGACTGGGCCATAGGTGTTCACTTGGAGGGGTAAGAGAATCTCAAGCATGAGGAAACAAAGAGGGTTACCTTTTTTGTGACAGATCTAGAGCATGTTCTAGTCTGGATACTTGTTGTGACAAGATTCCTTACTACCAGTACTTTTTGGCCACATCAGTGTTTTTGGATAGGCCATGAAGGGGAATCCCAGATCCACAGGATTAAAGAAGCTTTCTGTGGTGGGCTTCTTGTTGTTGCTAGATCCTTCTTGCAAATGCTACCCCAGGTTGATGTTTTCTCTCTGGATTAGAGGAATCTCAGGCCTGGCAATGAAAGATAATATTGTTTTCTGTTTGCTTAATGTTAGTGGGCTCTTTACTGATCCTACTGATGGTGTCTACTGGATATCCGGAATGTATTAGAGAGATAAGGGAGTCTTAAGCCATTTGCAACAAAAGAGGCTTCCTGGTCTGGTCTGTGTGCTGTGGTTGGATCCTTCTAGCAGGTTCTGCCTATTTACTCTGGTGTTAATGGTTTTGGGGAAGGTTTTTAGGCCCATAGGACAAAGAGATTTCTATTATTAAGTTTTAAAAATTCTTCATATATTTTGGGTAGGAGTACTTTACCAGATGTGTTGTGAATATTTTTTCACACTCTGTGACTTGATTTTTAAATTTCTTAATAGTGCCATTCAAAGAGAAAAAGTTCTTAATTTTGTTAAGGTCTATTTATCAATATTTCTTTTACAGATTATACTTTTAGTATCATAGTTAAGAAATCTTTGCTTACTCCAAGGAAACAAAGATGTTCTTCTATGTTTACTTTTCTCTAAAAGTTTTATAATTTTAGGTTATACATATTAAAGTTTGTTTTATTGCCTATGGATATCTCATTGTTTAATCACCACATGTCAAAGGATTGTCCTTTCTCTGTTGCCTTTTTACCTTTGACAAAATCAATTATGAGTCTACTTTTAGACTCATATAACTGTTTTTTCTATTCTTTTTAAAAAATCTGCTTGACTGTGTATAGCCAGTGCCACACTGTCTTGATTATTGAAACTTTAGAGTATGATGTGGAATCAAATGGTCCTCTCAGTTTTGTCTATCACTAAGTTATTTTGGCTATTTCATATCCTTTGAATATCATGTAAATTTTTAAATAAGCTTCTTAATTTCTATGTTAGAAAACTTTCCTAGATTTTTAATTGAGACTATGTTGACTTTATAATGCTGTGAAAAATTGCCATCTTAAAAATGTGAGTATTTTAACCAATGAATGTGTTTTTCCACTTTGTAAGTCTTCTACAAATTCCAGCTGCAATGTTGTACAAAACATTTTAGTCTACAGGTCTGGACATCTTTTGTCATGGTTCTCCATAAGAATTCCTTTTTTAAATAGTATTTTTAAAATTCCTTTTTTGTAAATAGTATTTTTAAAAACTTTAACTTCTGACTTATTTCTCATATAGAAATGTTTGATTTTTGTGTATTGATATTATTTCTTTGACTCTACTAAACTCATTTATTCATTCTAGTAGCTTTTCTTATAAATTTCACAAGATTGTCTACATACATGATCATGCCGTCTGGTGAATTGCTACTTCTTTTCCATTATGGGTGCTGTTTACTTATTTTTTCTGGTCTTATTACATTAACTGAACGTCTAATAAAACATTGAATAGAAGAGGTGAGAACAGACTTTCTTGATTTCAGTCCCCCCCATCTTAGGGGGAAGTGTCTTGGGTTTTTCTTCTGCAACTCCTCTGGCTAGAATGCATCCAGTGATTTGTTTCTTTCCTCAACCAAATAATCTTTTTTTTTTTTTTTTGAGTTGGAGTCTCACTCTGTCACCCAGACTGGAGTGCAGTGGCCACTCCTGGCCACTGCAACTTCGACCTGCTGGGCTCCAGCGATCCTTCTGCCTTAGCCTTCCAAGTAGCTGGAACTATAGGCGTGCGCTACCACGCCCGGCTGATTTTTGGTTTATTGTAGAGATGAGGTCTCGGCAAGTTGCCCAGGCAGGTCTCGAACCCACGGGCTCAGGCAATCCACTCATCTCAGCCACCCAAGGCGTGGGATTACAGGCTGAGCCACCGAGCCCGGCCCAAGTAATCTCAAATGACCCATTGCCTGGGGATAATTCTTCCCATGCTCTAGACTTGACTATGAGAGCCAGTGATTCTCCTAGGATGGTTTCTTGTCAGTTCATGTGAAAACAGCAGGAGCTCTCATTTTTTGGATTGGCTCATTTGTTTTGCTTAAGCAAAGATAGTCCTCAAATTTCTTAAATGAGCCTCAATATTGCTATTTTTTAACAAGGAGTTCTGTTGCATTATTTTGAAACCAATTCTTAACTTTCCTAGAACATTATAAAGGGCCTATTACTTAAAGAAGTATGCATTCGCTATTCTTCTAGTAGTTCTGAGTGACCCTAGAAAGACCTTTTCTACTGCTTTAAAGTTTTATAGCTGATACTAAGGTGGAGCAGGTAGCTCACCATTGTGAAAACTGGTGCTCTGGACATTGAATCTCTTCTTCTAGCAATACAATTTCTCGGTAATTCTGTTTGCATCCTTGGTAAGAAAGCGTAACAGCTGAGATAAACAAATCTATGATTATTTATAAGTTGATATATGACAGGGCTTTAAAAAAAAAAAAGCATCACAGTAATAACATAAAGGAATTGTCATCAATAATATCAAGAATTGTGTTTTTCTGCAAAAAAAAAAATTATATGTATATATCTCCCCAGGGATGTTTCCCTGATAAGCACACTATAGTGTCTGAAAAATATCAGGAAACTGTCACATTCCTGATAATATTTGTCAGTTTGTAGACCTTTTTTTCCAGTTGATGATAGCATTTCATATGGCACTGACCTCATTTATCTCCATGCTACAGTATAAATAATACAGCTCTTGCTAGTGAGTCAGTTAATCTAAAATTTATATTTGGATAGTTTTTAGGATTCTTATTGGCATTTGGATGCATTCGGTAAATACAGCAGTTAAAGGTATAATTGTGCCACCAATCAATTTATTGTCTGAATTATATCTTTTACTCAGTTACATATATTATATTTTGATTTAGGCTTTCTTTCCCATATCTCAAAAACATTCTTCCCAGGAAATCATAAGAGATTTAATATTTATTGGGGTAATAGATTTAGTGATGGTTGATGAAAACATAAATTAATGACAGGAAAAAGTCAATTATGAGTATAATTAGCAGATGCAAAAGAAACACAAGAATATATATGCAAATGAATTTTTATTATGAGTAAAACAATATCCTCTACATTTTTAAAAATTGTATTTTAAAGATGTTGAGTATAAGTCAGGATTAGGTTCATAAATGGTCTACATGAAAGTGAAGTTTGGGTCTCCCACTGGTCCTTACTTCCCCTAGTTTAGGGTAAGGTACCCTTAGTAATGTTGTGTCCCCCCTCCCCTGGCAGTGCCCCACTACTGCTAATCACTTTAATATAGTATTGTGATAAATGTTCAGGATCCTCTTATGAGTTAGAACATGTGGTATTAAGTTCTTTGTTTCTGTGATAGATCACTGAGTATGACAGACTCTAAATCCATTCAAGTTGCTACGAAATCTATCCTCTACTTATTACTGGATTGATTCACAGTTGTCATCATTCAATATCATTTACCATGAAATCTGTAATGAAATGAAGATTATGTATATGTTGCATTGTGATGTTTACTATTTTTTCAAGCTTATCTATCACTTAATTGATTTCTTTTTTTTAAAGATGTTCTACTTTATTTAGATACATGCATTTGAAATCTGCAATATATTGTTTTCACATCTACAGATGTGGACAGATGAGTGATGACTGGAAGCAGCCATTTTAATCTACATCCCTTTATAATGTCTCATTTTGAACCATATATTTTACTTATTTTAAAAGTTTGAATAGGAAATAATGAAATTAAAGTAATATTTATAAAACCTTACACACCTTTACTCAAATTCTTTACTTCCCAAGCAGACTTCTGAGTACTAAGTGGGCTAATTTCTAGATGAATTAATACCAAGAAAGGAGGGTCCCAGAGGAGATGATAGTCCCAGTTTTAAAAAAATTTTTAAAAAAGGAAATTTGCTTTATATCCTTTTTTTAACTTAGGCAGTTGATTAGCATGAAACTAAGTATCTGATACCAGTCAACACTGGGATACTGACATGACTCTTTCATCAGAGCAATAAGTATGGTATCAAGATAATGCCAAGCCTATGAGGCTTTTGTGTAAAATGCCATTTAGACTTAACCTGTTATCACTCAGAGCACACATGGTTGTCTTTTCAGGTTTAAGTCGTACTTAACAGTTGTTAAGTTGAATGAAAATGTGTTTACATTTTATTTATTTATTTATTTATTTTATTTTATTTTCCAGATAACAACGTATTGATATATAACTCACATCATATAACATCCAACCTTTTAAAGTGTATGATTCAATGGTTTAGAGTATATTCACAAAAGTTGTGCAAAAAGATCACTACTATCTAATTTCAGAATATTTTAAATATTCCAAAAAGAAGCCCTGTATGCACTAGCAGTCTCTCCTTGTTCCCCTGTCCCCTCTATCCCATATCAAATACTAATCTGCTTCCTGTTTCTATGGATTTGCCTATTCTGGATGTTTTATATAAGTGGAATTATGTAATGAATGATATTTTGTGACTGTCATCTTTCACTTAGCATAAAATTTTCAAGACCCATTCAGATTGGGGCATATATCAGTAGTTCACTCCTTTCATTTTCAGTTTGTGCATCAGTATCTTCTATTCTTTCTCATTGTGAAATAATATAACACATTCTTAATCGATCATCTGGTGGACATTGACAAATAAAAATCCATCGTATGAATATACTACATTTCTATTTCAATAATTTGATGGATATTTGAATCATTTACATTTTTTACTATTGTGAATGTACTTTTGTGAATATGTGTGTATAAGTCTTTGTATAAGCGTGCTTTTGGGGATGGAAATGTTGAGTTGTATGGTATCTCTATATTTGACTTTCTCAGGTATTTTCAAACTGTTTTAAGCTGTTTTCAAGCTGTTTTCAAATCAGTTGCACATTATACACTCTCACCAGCAATGTATGAGGGTTCCAGTTTCTTCATGTTGTTCAATGCATATTTCAATACATGTCATTCATCATTTTTGTTCTAGCCATCCTAGAGGGTGGGAAGGAGTATTTCATTGTGATTTTGATTTGTATTTACCTAATCACTAATTACGTTTAGCATGTTTCATACATTTGTTAGTCATTTTATATCAACTTTGGAAAAATTTCTATTCAAGTTGTTTTCTTTTTTAAAAAAATATATTGAGAAGTACAATTTTAATATGGTTTTTTCCTTTCTTAAAATGTATACTTCTGTTGGCACCCTCTGCATTTGTCTGATATTTAACTACTCCAAATCTCTTCTGGTTATTGTTTTCATGGTGTGTCCTTTTTTGTTTCTTCTTTTTTGATTTATTTTTGTCATTAAATCCAAATAATGCATCTTGTAGATTTCTAATCCACTAAACTGACTTAATCCATAATTTGACAAATATACTGAGTATATGAATACACTTTCAAAAGGTATTGACAGTTTGTGGTTTATGAAACTTTTGGAAAAAGTGCTGGATCTAAAGTCAGTGTTTCACTTGCACAATGAAGGAGAACCCCAGAACAGAAGTAGGATGTGGGATTATGGAAGAGGCTATGGTCCAGGAGCCAGTGTTGGATGTAGCTGAAGATGCTAGGCAAAGAGAAAATTATTTTAGGGTCTAAAGTTCCACTTAAAATAGTTTGTTATCAAATAATAAGGCCAACAAATGAATAATTATAAACTGGGAAAATAATCAAGGTGATAATTGTCTTCCCATTGTGGACACCAGAAAGATTCTTAGAGCTTCTAGATGTAGGGAACAGGGATTTGTGTTGGGTGCAAAAGGTAATGTGAAGAATTCCAGATCTGACCAGCCACAATACAATGATAATTCTTTGAAACTTTGGCTCCTTCAACAAATGTTTTATAAAATTATTTTCTGAATATTTTCTGGGTACATTAGAGCTATTTTTCAAATAATTATGAGGATCTGTTTTCAGGGCATATAGTTACCCTTACCTGTTTGTCTTTGATCATAATATTACAGTAATCATTTTCCACTGGGTGAACATCAAAATGAAACTTAAAAACCAATTGATGAGTTAAATTGTAAATGTTCTGGTAAGATGCTAGATATTTAAATGTTATAGTATAATTAATAGCTCCAAATTATTTTTGAAAGCACACTGAATCTAGACCTACATGAAATTATCATCTGTATTTGTTAACTATAAGTTAATCTAGGCTTGCATTGCTTGATCTGCTTTTAAAATATTTCCACATTGTTGTCTGTAGGTACACAGTTGGACCAAATATAGTTTTTATGAAATCACTTCATTGCTACTAAAAATATATACATTTTGCTGAAGCTGTAGAGTTAAACAGAATATGGGTAATGTTCATTGCCATCAGCCTAGGGCAGTGGAAGCTAAAGACTCTGGAGTTGATCCTGGATTTGAATCTTGCTTCCATCACTTAAGTGCATTGCCCAACTTGAGATCATGGTGCTTCTGAGATAATGAAAGTGTTCCATATTATCTATCATTTGAACAACTACAGTGTGGTTAGTGTCATCAAGAAAATGCATTTTTAATTTATTTTACTTTTAATTTAAATAAAATAGCCACAAATGGCTAGTGGCTACTTTATTGGATACCACAGCTCTCCTTATAATCACACCCAAAATAAAACAAAAATAAGAAAATAAAAAACCATTAACTCTGAATACTTTATAATTTTATTTCTTCTGATTAAAAAATACTATGGTATTTACTAGTAAAAATGTTAAGGAAAACATTTTTATGATGTGGGCATGAAAATAAGTTTCAATACTTGTTTGAAATAACCATATCTCCATGAAAATTTTATTGTAGCCGGGCTCGGTGGCTCAGCCTGTAATCCCGTGCCTTTGGGAAGCTGAGGTGAGTGGATTGCCTGAGCCCGCGGGTTCGAGACCCGCCTGGG